>NW_004955436.1:14709618-14818567 GCF_000276665.1 Chinchilla lanigera
TACTTGATTTTTGAGAAACTCTACAAGGAAAAAAGAATGGGCACTATTTATCTTTCATACAGAAAAATGCTGAAATTAGAACATTTAAATGACCTTGGTGGTATTCTTTCATTTCATAACTGGAGCTGAACTTGGTTTGGTTCCAGTTAGTGACATATTTTTTTCCAGTAATGAGTGGTGCATCACACATAGGCAGTACTTGCATTTGTGGAATGAATTTATTATTGAAAGTGAAAATGTGTGGAGATCTTGTAGGAATGTATCCAGTGTTTGTGGGTGCAAATATTGTAAAATAGTGTCACTAGAAATGTTTTTTTTTTTTCTAAAGTCCTCATTAAGAATGGTATATTTCAAATAAAATTACTTTTATGTTGACAATTCTTTGTAGGTTGGGATTTATATTCTGGAAGATGGCCTAGCAAGACTGGATTCTTTCAGTGATGCAAGTTCAAGAATGAAAAAGTTCAATCAACTCATGAAGAAGGTGATGGAAAAGTTATATAATTTTACTATTCCAGGTAATTTTTAAAGTATACTTTAAAATTGCTGTTATTTGGAGTTGTGGATTTTTACCTTAACACCTATACATAATAAGAAAAACATAATAAGAATTGTAAAATTTAAATGACCTACAGAAAGTCACCTGTATATGGCAAAGTTTGACTGATCTGGAATATCCTCAGTAATGTTTCTTTACTGTGTTTGCTTAACACTGTCTTAACTTATAGTAAGCATTCAGGAAGTATGTGCAGTCAGTAAGCATGTCCAAAGGCAAAGTCCAAATGGGGCTGAGCCAGTTGGCCCTTTTGTGTTATTCATACGCAGAATTTTGTCACAGCCAGAGATCCTTACCTACCAAATGGGTCTGATATTCTTATATATTTACATTAATTGTTTAAGCACTTAAAGCCGGGTGTGGTGGTACAGGCCTGTAGTCCCAGCACTGGAGAGGCCAAGACAGGAGCACTGCCGTGAATTCAAGGCCAGCCTAGGCGCATAGTGAATTCAATGCCAGCCTGAATCATATAATGAGACCCCGTCTCAAAAAACAAACAAAAATTTAAGCACTCAATTCCTAATTAGTTTCTCTTCCTGCCTATACCTTGTCCTTTATTTTAAAGTAAGAAATATAATGGGAACTATTGTCTTTTTTTTTTTTTTTTTTTTTTTGTTTTTCTCCGGTACCGGGAACCGAACTCATGACCTTGCGCTTGCCAGGCAGGCGCTTTTTTGTCTTTTTGATACAGGGTCTCGCTGTGCAGTTCAGGCTGGCCTTCAGCTCACTTTGTAGCCCAGGCTGGTCTTGAACTCGCAATGATCCTCCTACCTCAGCGTCCCTAGTGCTGGGATTACAGGCATGCGCCACCACACCTGGCGGGAACTATTGTCTTAATAGACATAAAAAATTATATCTGTATATGGACTTTTTATAAAGTGTAAAAAATATTCCCACTCACTTCCTCAGGTGGTTATTGTATACCCACAGTGGGCAAAGTATGTGTCATCTTCTCTGAAGCTGTAATAACAAAAGACTACATTTGCTTTCAATGCGGAAGGGACAGTTATGGGGAAGGGATAGTTATTGGGTTAATAATATTCCTTAGTTATTGCAGGCTTATCAGGTCCACAATCTCCTGAACGAGTGTATGGTGAAGGCTAAATAAAAAGGTGCAAATGGAATGATTTCAGGGCTCTAGGAGAATCAAAGCCCTCTCACAGAATACAACGTTCTTGGGGCTAAGACTAAGACCTCTGGGTAGCCCATATATATTTGGTTATTAGAAGAAAGGAGGGGAGTAATCAAGAAGGGCAGAATCACTCAAGGACTTCTCCAAGTAAGGTGTTAAGTTAATCTACCCAGGAGTGAGATGCCTCAGACTATAGTCTTTATCTAGTTGAGATCAGATCCAGGTGTCTTTGGCTGTGATCTTGTCTTATCCTTTCAGGCTTTCTGGCTCCATCCCCATTACAGGCCTTAGTAGGGATTAGTGACTCACAGAGGTTCACTTACTATGAGTCCAAAACCTACTTCCACACAAGTGGCCTGGGCCTTGGACAGATTCACAAGTGAACATAAAAAGCCAATTGGTTAATTTAAGTCCCGCTTGGGGCTGCTTCATAGTGGTCTCCAGCAGATAGTCACATGAATGACTAATACCAGGTAGATCTCAATGTATTATCATATGTAGAGTATGAAAAGTATGTGTAAACATGTCAGGGAGGGCAAAAAAAAAGTGACATAAAACAAATCAGCCAAAGGAGGTCATAAATTGTCTTGGGCTTTCATTTTTATTTTTTCACGTAAGCAGGAGTCTTCCAGAGGGCAATTGTGCCCACCATTTGAACTATCTTGAAAAATAGATGGGTAGATTTTTGATCAGTGAAGATTTTCCTACATGAAACATACTGAGCAAGATGCCCAGACTTGAGGGGGAAGTATCATTGTAGAGTAAGAATTGCTTGTGATTATAAAAGGCAGAGCAAGTTGCAAGTATACTGTCATTGAATATACAGATGTGTCAGAAGATGATGAAGAAGATTCAGATAGTGAGCCAGAGGGACAAGACATTGATGAGCTCTATCACTTCGTGAAGCAAACACATCAGCAGGAAGCACATTCTGTCCAAGTGGATGTGCAGCATCCTGCACTGACCCCTGTGTTGAGACCCTACCAGAGAGAGGCTGTCAACTGGATGCTACAACAAGAGCGTTTCAGAAGCGCTCCTACTAATGGCAAGTATAAGATGTCCAAAGAAAGGGACAGTGGTTTGAGAGTGTCCACATGAGAGATAGTGAGGGGTAAATGATCATTTAAAAACACATACTAAAAACATAGGGTAGGAAGCGTATTATCATGAACAAAAGTATTTTTTTCTTTTCATTTTTGCAGTATTGGAAACTGAACCAGGGCTTCACACATGCTAGACAAGTGCTTTGCTGCTGCACTATTTTATCTACACTAAATAAAAGTATTTTTTAAGAAATCCTGTAAAATTAAAGTCTATAAAAATTAATTTATGACTTTTCTGATTCATAAAAGTTTGGCCTGGCTTTTCCTCCCAAAATAAATACAGGTTTGAATTTTTGAAAACCATGACGTTTGTTTACATGATTTACCAACGAAGAATTTTTTTCAAATTCAAGTAGATGGGAATCTTTGTAGTCACGGGCAAAAAACTTCACAATTTCATGATTAATTTAACAATAGCAAATTTATGAAAGGAAGTGACTTACTTCCTAGATTTGCATTTTTCTTTGCTCCATAGAGTAAATAATAATAAATAAATTGCCATCTATTAACTAATTTTATGAAAGTTGTAGATTTATAGGAGTCATTTACTTTTATCCTTTTTTTTTTGGTACCAGGAATTGATTTTTTTTGTTTTGCTTTGTGTTTTGTTTTTTATTTCTGTTTTTTTGAGACAGAGTCTCATTTTGTGGTTCAGGCTGGCCTTGAACTCACTCTGTAGCCCAGACTTGAAGCTAGCCTCCTGCCTCGGCCTTTGAACTGCTGGGATGCAGGTGTGCAATCCCACCTGGCAGTTGTTTATTTCTTTAACATCATCTTTAAAGGGATAGACACAGGTGATATTTTTATATGATTCTAGAAGTAAAGTGTTAACCATTTCTCATTCCTATTTTATCTATTTATTTTGGTTAATAAAAATAGCTTATTTCTCCCAAGTATTCCAGTTTATATGTTTTTATCCAACACATTTCATTTTTTTTAAACTCTTCATTTTGGACAGTAAATATCAGTCCAAAGCCAGTATTGTTTCTCTCACTCCCTGTAGCCCCATACTGTATTTTGAAGTAAATCCTACATAGGTTAATATTTCAGTTTATTTCACTAAAAGATAAGAGCTTTTTCAAATAAAGTGTAAATATGTCCATATGTGTATATAATCATAGATTCTTAAAGCCCAACAACGCTTTTTTTTGGTACCAGGAATCGAACTGAGGACCTTGCCTTGCAAGGAAGGTACTTGTACCACTGAGCTATATCCCTGGCTAACAATGCTTTCATATCAACAACTCTATTTCCTTCCAAGCTCCCTTACCTTTCCTTCTTCTACTTCTCTCTCCCTCTCTTCTCTGCCACATCTCTGTCTCTCCACACACACATTTACACACACACATACACACACAGAGAGTTCCAATCTGAAACCAAAAGGCATCAGACATTAGAGTTGCTTGCTCTTGATTGTTTCATAACCCATAAATTTTATCTCCCATCTCTCACACTATTTTTCCTTCCAGTTATTTGTTAAAGAAATTATTGTTTTTGTGGTCTCCCAGACGATATTATTTTTTTCTAAAATGAAGTATTCGTTTTCAGTTAAAAGTTTTATATAAATATAACTCACGGTAAAATGCACAGATCTTAAGGGCTCAGACTAAATGCATCCACATGTCTGTGTAGCCAACAGCCCAATTAAGGTAGAGAGCTAGACTGTCCTCAGCATGCCATTACCAACATATGACTCCTGAATGCTGAATCAGGATTGCCCCAAATGAGATATACTGTGAGTTTAGAAAGCACATCAAATTTCAAAAAATATCCCTAAAAAGAAGGAATGTAAAATATCGTGATAATTTTAACTACAAATTAAAAGTTAAATATATGCCTCCCATTGTATTTCTATCAGACAGCGCTGGTATAAAATATTTCCGTAAACCCCTGACAGATCTCTCCCCCCAGTCAGTTCTTGTACTTCACATCCCTTGAGGAGGCAGCAGCCACTCTCACCATTATGTTGCCTGTTTTTGAAACAGTGAATGACATCATAAAATACCTACACCTTGAAGAAAAGATTTGTTTCTTTCAACAAAATGTTTTAGACATATATCCACGCTGTATGTATCACTAATTCATTCTTTTTTATATCCACACTACATTTTATTGATCAAATCTCCATGTGACATTTCATATTTCTTCTATCCCTTACAGTTACAATAAATCTAAACTTTTTTTTTTTTGGTACTGGGAATCAAACTCAGGACCTTGTATTTGCCAAGCAGGCACTTGTGCCACTGAGCTACATCCCCAGCCCTAAACATTTTATCTTTTAAACTTTTTATTTTATAAACAATCCTATTTGTTTCCCTGCTTCATCTTTTAATCCCTTATAAAAGCAACCAAAAAAATGGCATTTCACTGGTGAGAAAAGACACAAACCCTATTTGGAACAGTAGTTGGTTTTAAGTCGCTAAAATACACAGGGGTGGGAGATTCTGGTTGAAATAGACTGAGTACTTCAGTAGTATAGTTTCAGATTTGCTTTCCTCAGTTAAGTAATCCTTTCCTCCCACTTTCTGACCCACAGAAGAGGTCAAATATGTTATGGGTAAATGTGTGAGCCTATTAGCAACATCTACTGAGTTATTTTAGAACTTTGTGCAACTTCTTGCCTGATTTATAAAGATAAGCTAATTTCCTTTATCATGTGGGAGTTGCCTGTGCATAATTTTCTTTTCCTGTTGACTGTCCACAGTCTTGCTACCCTTTCCTTTTTTGCGGGGCAGGGGGTGGTCTTACAACTTGCTTGTGTAGATTTGTGCCCAAAGCAGAGGAAGTTAAAGCATATTAGAAGAAAAGAATCGGAGGAGTCCTTACCCTTCTACCCATGTGTTAAGTGTATGGCTTTTCATACATAAGACTTCGCAGGAATGTGGGTCTTCTGAATCAGTATCTCAGGGTATCCTAACTGTTCACTTATTTTTAACTTAATCTGATTATCTGAAAGAAAGGAAAACAAACAAACAAAAACTTATGGTCATATTTTTCCTTAGAAAGTTCCCTGCATTTCTTGTGGCGAGAGATTATTACACCTGAGGGTTTGAAACTCTATTATAATCCATACACAGGCTGGTAAGGCAAAATTTTATTTATTTATTTGATTTAAAAAAATAAATACCATAACAAATTGTATGAGATTGTAATATACATCCTTAGTTTCGGTAGTACTTCAAAAAAGAAATACTAAGTTGAAGTTTTATTAAGAGATTTTTTTTTAAAAAGCTAGGATGCACTTAAAATTAATAGAATTTGTCACTTTTCAACAGATAAATATTTCATAATAGGTATAAGGTGCTTAGTTACAAAATTTAAAAAGGAGATTTTTATTCTATGTAGAAATGTTATCTTGTTTATTTGAGGTGGTTTTTATACCTTTCATTGAATTTGTTAATTTATGTTATAAAAAGTTTTAGAAATCATTGATAATACATTTATTTAATTAATGATAGTTATTGCCCTTTATACTTTACTCACATATTCACAAATGTCATAGAAAGAACCGAGACATATTTCCTATTAATTATAGATGAGAAAAGTTGACAGGTATTTATCAGCACATTTCATTTCTGCAGACTTAATTCAGCTTATACAGTTTTTTTTTTATTACACTTTTTATATTTATGCATAGGGATTTTAATTGTTTCACCCTAAGGTATACTTTGAATAAACAGATGTTTACATTTCTTCCAGTTATCTCTAGGAACTGTAGTTAAGAAGACTTTTTTTATTTACACTCCTGTGATGTGCTGTGCTTGTTTTTTCCATTAGCATCATCCGTGAGTACCCACATTCTGGACCACAGCTGCTTGGTGGAATCTTAGCAGATGAGATGGGTCTTGGGAAGACAGTGGAGGTTTTGGCTCTGATTCTGACACATACTCGGCAAGATGTCAAACAAGATACTCTCACTCTTCCTGAGGTAGGAGGAGTTCTGTAGTGCTTGAAAAGCCAGGAGACATATGTTCTCAAAAGGCATCATATGGTGAACATTTGCTTGGTGCTGAAGTCGACACTTCGTTCCTGTGGCTAACGATTTATATTAGGGTTGGTTGATTGCAGTGGGCACAAGGAATGGTTGATGAACCTTGCAGGTTTTCTCAAGTGATGTTGGCCAACTAGGAAGAGGATGTGCAGTCGCTTAGCAGGCTTCCCACTAGTTGGCAGAAAATCCCCTTTATGAAAGTGCCGTACTGTCGACTCCTCAGATACTTTGTCACTACAACGAGGCATCATTTACACTAAATATTTTTAATGACTGTTTGACAAAATTATACAAATCTCAGATATGGAAACCTTCAAATGTAGCAGTTAGAACTTTGTTAAAGGATAGGTAGCTTAGTAAATAGATTGTAGGATGAGACAGATTCTTAAGTCCTTCTCCTAAAATATATAATTTGCTTAAAAATACAAAGTTTAGAGTTTACCCTAAACTCTTAACCTCACTGAGGCAAATATGGCTAGTTCCTGGCTTACATTTTCCAGTAATGAAACCTGAAATCAATACGTTAAGTCCTGCCGAAATGAGACTAGTAGTTAAGGCCATGACTGTAATTAATCACCTCTAGCGTTGATCAGGCTTATAGTCGTACTGTTCATGACCTGTTGATAGGTTGTTTGTAAAATCAGTCTTTCAAATTTGAGTAGATGTTTTAGTCAGATTTCTCTTTGCCACAACCCAAAACAGAACACCCGCAACTTAGAGGAGGAGATCTGATTGGGCTCCTGGCTTCAGGGGCCTCCACCCAAGGCAGGAACGTGGTGGTGGGAAGGTAAGAAGAAGCACAGCTGCTGAGTTCATGGTGGCACAGAAACAGAAAGAGAAGGAAGGAGCCAGAAACTAGAGCACCCCCGTCCAGGTCTCACCCCAGGGACGCGCCCTTCTCACCAGGCACCGCATTCTAGCGGGCCGTTCAGCTGTGAGTGATCAGTGGATGAATCCGCTAATAAACACCACACACACCCAGGGTCCAGCCACCTTCCAAAAGCCCAACCCTGATGCTTGATACGTTTGGCGGACGTGGTAGATCTAAGCCATAACAGTAGGAATAGAAAAAAGAATCTTTTGTGGAGAAGTGAGTTACAGTATAAAGTTTTAACTATCAATAGCTTCCTTCTCATATATTTTAATTCTAAGTTACTATCTTTAGCATTATTATAAATTCAGTGGGCTAATTCTGTTTTTAAGCATGTCTTAAAAGTGAATTTCAGGCAGTCCCCACTTAACTTTTAGGTAATATAACATGAATAATTTTAAGCAGTATAAAACAACAGGAGGGGCTGGGGATTTAGCTCAGCGGCAAAGCGCCTGCCTGGCAAGCGCAAGGTCGTGAGTTCGGTTCCCGGTACCGGAGAAAAACCAAAAAAAAAAAAAAAAAAAAAAAAAAACAGGAATAATTTAAAAAGCCGTGGCTACTTGTAAGGTTGGAAATAAAAAATAGATTTGTGTGTATAAATAGTATATTTAGCCCTTTCTTTTAAAATTGTTTACTATTTTATTTCCTTAATGGAAAGAGTGTTAATTTTAATAAATAATTCAGAATGCTGAAAGCAAATATGTGACTACTGAATGTTGTTTATGAATAGGGAAAAGAGGTGAATTATTTCATCCCATCCCATTGTTTTGGAGGATCAGTAAAAAACACAGAAACCCAGAATGTGGAATTTGAACCAAAAGAAAAAGTTCAGTGCCCCCGTAAGTATCTCTTAAAAGATACCTTCTTACGATGATCTCTGTTATAGTTCTTGCAATCCTTAGAGATACGTTGCCATTGTTATAAATGTTTTTGCAGTAGTATATACATAGTAAAAATGGATCTAATTACCATTCATCATGTCCTGACAAAAACAAAAAAGAGTATTCTTTGACTTGGTCCAGGTAGTTCTTGTTCACTATATTCTATTTAAATTTCTTTTGCATATAGTTTTAATCTGGCTTTGTTTATTCTTAAGTAGAGTCTGTTAGCAAATGAATGTTTCCTATAGTAATGATAGCATACAGAAGGTAGGATAACTAGAGGAGCTTTCTCACATAATTTTGAATGATTATCATTTTGTAAGACTAACATTAACCCAAATAATTCTTCTTGAAATTATTTCTATTATTTATTTAATATGTTGAGATAAATTTTTACTATATATTTCTCAAAATGGTACTGTATCACAGTAAATTTGACTTTCCTAACTCTGTCCACAGATTAACAGTTTTGTTTTCATTTCATTTTAATCATTTTGACTGAGTTAAGATATATTTTTGCATTTAGCTACACGCGTGATGATCCTGACAGCTGTAAAAGAAATGAATGGGAAGAAAGGAGTTTCCATCCTCGCCATCTATAAGTATGTCAGTTCTATGTACAGATACGATGTTCAACGCAACAAGAGTCTTCTGAAACGCATGCTGAAGTGTTTAATTTTTGAAGGTCTTGTGAAACAGATCAAAGGTCATGGTTTCTCAGGGACCTTTACACTGGGGAAGAATTACAAGGAGGAAGATATATGCAATAAAGCAAGAAAGCAGGTACTTGAGCATTTATTAAATACTTAACACCTACATGTGATGCCTTACAGAATAAGCTGACAGATTCCACCTTGACTCTTAATGTCTTATAATCTGAAGATTAAAAAACAACTATAAATATTCCTTGTTTAATGACCAAGTTTTGTTCCTGAGACTAGGTTGTTACATAAATTGGTCACAGGAAACTCCATCTTGGTGACTTTGTTTTTACATGCAGTACTGTAATGTATAATAAAACTACACTACTGTACTATACAGTATAATCAGCAAAAATTACAGTCCTATACCATGGAAGAGGTCCCCCCAAGGCTGCACTGCCGTTCGCGTTCCTGTGTCGTAAGTCAAAGTGTGGGTTGTAACTCCGAGTGGCAGGTTGCAAGTCTGAACAGTGCGACTCGGTCCTAAGTCCAAATAGTTGTTAATTATATGGGACGTTGAAAGAGGAATATCTGTGGTTAGAGAAGGCACTTACGCATATGACCTCTCTTTTCTAGTTTCTGACTGTAAACTTTAGAAGACTAATCTTTCTTTTGGTTACCATTGATCCCGAACAAAGGTGTTCGGCACATAACAAGTATTTGGTTAGGTGCATCATAAAATTATTTGTTAAGCATATTATACAGTTTAAAATACCTCTGCACTTGTCATTGCTGCTATCAGCAGTTAAAACTTTATTCCACACTTGAGTGTTGGGAATTTAGTTCACAAATATAATTGTGTTGAAATAAATTAATTAAATAATTGGATTTTGTTTTATAGACAGTAGGAAGTCCAAGGAAATTTCAGAAAGACCCCAGAAAGTCAGGAAATAAGGACACTGATTCTGAATATTTGCCATCAAATACCTCCGACGATGACGATGACCCTTACTATTATTATTATAAGGCCAAGAAAAATCGTAGTAAATGGAGGAAAAAGCCTATGCCATCCACAAAAAAAGGAAAAAGTCAGCCTGATGTTGGTGCTGACATACACGATCACTGTCCTGCCACAAGTGACTCTGGGATTACTGATGTCACCATGTCTGAAGGTACATGTGTCTCTGAAGTCAGGGAAGAGCAAGAAGCTAAGGACCATGGTGAATCTCTAAACCCTGCTACGAATGAGAGCTCACATTCTAATGTCACGAGTCCCTATGACAATGCTGATTATCGCTTTGAGTGCATATGTGGTGAATTCGACCAGATAGATCGTAAGCCTCGTGTTCAGTGCCTGAATTGCCACCTGTGGCAACATGCAAAGTGTGTGAACTATGAAGAGGAGAATCTGAAAATTAAGCCCTTTTACTGCCCGCACTGCCTTGTTGCAATGGAGCCAGTATCAACAAGAGCAACTCTGATCATCTCTCCGAGCTCCATCTGCCACCAGTGGGTGGATGAGATCAACCGGCACATAAAGTCGTCTTCCCTTCGGGTGTTGGTAAGGCCCCTCGGGCTCAGAGGGATGACGAGATGCTCACTTTTGCTGCTTCATGAGTTTTTATAATCTTGGTTGCTTTGTTGTTTAATTGGGAAGTTAACTTATTGACATGATGATAGTATTAAATCACAGCTGGAAGAGGAAATTAAAAGTAAGAAATAGAACAGTGGACTGTATTCCTAGCTTCTTCCAGATTTCAGCAGTTAGAGCATTTCGAATGTGAAGATGTGAAAGCTTTTTTAAAAATTCCTAATCACTTAAGTGTATAAGTTAATATAAACATTTATGATTTCAGAGAAAAATATATTCCAAAGGCACCATTAGCTCCAAAATTGTCTTCTGAAGTCTCAGGTACTTCATTGGTAAAATAAAAATTTACTCATTCAGCACATTTATTAAGCACCTATTATATGCTAAGAACTATGTTAGGTTCTGAGTGAAAATTTAGTATCTTATAGATTTGTTATGAAGTTAAATAATTTGATAAAATGCTAGCACATAGTGGTGGTCCTTTAGAGTTACTATTTACTAATAATAATATCTTTTGCTGTCTTTGTTCTTCCTTCTTTCCATGTAAATATTATTTTAGGATTCTTATATTTCAGCCACTATCACAGCATGGAGCATGCAGGAATAAGTAAAGTGTAATTTTTGCCATGGAGGAGCTATGTGTCATATGGGTAGGCAAGCTTTGAAGTCTCAGCATCTAGTTTTGAGCAAGTCAGTTGATGTTCCTTTATGTGTGGGATAGGAACAATAGCAGCAGCTACCAGTATTGTTGAAATTCAGAGATGATGCTTACAGATACGTAATGCTTTTCAGATATCTGAAACACAAAAGGTATTTCGTGAATAATAGTTCTTACTGTTCTCATTTTTCGTATCATTGTGCTCTAGCATGGCTATTGATTCCTCTGTATACTTACCCTCCTCTTCCGTTTCCCACCAGTGAGAACTCCTAAACGTTCTTCAAGGCATACCTGACATTTTAGCTCCTCTGAGTTCACCTTTTCAGCCGCAGAGTTGGTCTTTTCACTGTTTTGCCATTACATTTACTTTTTGTGATAGTTCCTTTCATATTTGTCACGTTGTCTTCTGCACCAAAACGTGTCTTTCTCTAGACAGATAGGAGGTCTGCCTTGTGGCACATGTGGTCTTAAGCACTTGAAAAGGATTCAGTAAGCGTTTAAATAAATGAATATTTCATTTGTCTTTGATGAATGCTTTTAAAGTAACTGCGTTGGTGTGATTATTTCCTAGGTATATCAAGGAGTAAAGAAAGATGGCTTTTTACAGCCTCACTTTTTGGCAGAGCAGGACATAGTTATCATCACCTACGACGTCCTTCGTTCAGAACTAAACTATGTCGATATCCCACATAGCAATAGTGAGGATGGGCGCCGCCTACGGAACCAGAAGCGGTACATGGCCATCCCCAGCCCCCTGGTCGCTGTGGAATGGTGGAGGATCTGCCTTGATGAAGCTCAGATGGTCGAATGTCCTGCAGTGAAAGTGAGAGTCTGCAAAATCCTTTGAGGGCTGGGATTGGGAAAGAAGGGATTAGGCCAAACTGAATAATTTGCTAATTAAAGTATAGTTAACCCACAGTATTGATATTAGTCGAAAGTTTGCTGTTAACACGCTTTCTATTTCATTTTCTCTTGTGGAGTGAACTGTGTGTGCAGCCCTTCGGAATTGTTTTCAAGCCCCGTGCCTCTTGCACTGCTCATCCATATTTGGATGAGATGCCAGTTTCTGTGTGATACACATCAAAGTAAACTGTATTTAGGAATTTTAAAAATTATTTATGCTACCTAGGAGCTCATGTGGACTCCAATAACTCTGAGCCAGAGTTGACTCTTGTAGTTTAGTCTGAGAGACAGCAGATGGTTACAGAAAATGCTGCTTCAAAGAACAGAATTTTATGTCAGCCTTTACCATATACCTTTCTCTGGTCTTGGAACAGTCTGAGTTGAACGTATGCATCATGTCTATTGCTCCGGAAGTTCACGTCTGGAGCATGGAGCGGTATAGGTGACTGAACAGTCATTTAGTGGGATTTCCATTCTCTGCTGCCTATTCTACCGCTCCCTTTCAGGATGGCATGTGCCAGCCCCCTACTAATGAGAGCCCTCTATGGGGAGATGCCGACGGGCTAGTACATTCCACGCTGATTGCAGTAGCTGTTAGATAAAAGCAGGTGCATGTCACCTGAAGTGTAGCTTTTCACGGGCTATCTTATGAGTAAATGTATGCCTGGGGTCCATGTTCTTCCTGTGACTTTTTCTCCTTTTGTTCATGCTTCGTGTTTCTCTCTTACTAGGCTGCAGAAATGGCCTTGCGTCTGAGTGGGATTAATCGGTGGTGTATCAGCGGCACTCCAGTACAGAGAGGCCTGGAGGGTAATGTACGCTTTCCACACGCACTGCACTGGCTGCTGAGCTTGCTCTTTGTGAGGAAAGGATACTATTACGCTTCCATTTTTAAATCTTTATTTGAGTGAACATACATTTACTCCTAATAGTTTCAAGCATTTATCTTTTTAAATGGAACTTGAGTGCTTTTTCTGTTTTTCAATGAGAACGGATGTGTAGTGAGCAGCCCCACTGCCTCAGGGTGAGTAGGTATTTTAGCTACCAGACAATATACACGTGGGTCTGAAGCGATCTTATATTTCCAACCTGATGGGCAGAAAACAGAAGCTGAGATAAAAAAGAGAGCAAAGAAGGGAGGAGAAAGACAATTTCAGTTGACTGTGTCTATTAAAAGACCATAATGTTCATTGAATCTATAGTAGAAGCATAATTTTTCTAAGTCTGAAAGTTAAAAAATAGTAAGAGCATTTAATGTCACCATATGTATAATGTCACACCGTAGTAGTATCCTTTCAACCATTCCTTTTCTTGAATGATTGTCCAATCTATTTCTCTCCACAGATATATTTTGATAGAAAAGACATTGCATTTTTAAAATCTTTAATCAAGATGTGAATATTTATAACTGTAAATAAGTGTTTTATGCAGATTTCCTGGAAAGTTATCATTAAAACATAATTAAATTATAAAGTAGATATACTTTCAACTTCAAAATTTACCTTTATGAAAATTGGAAGTTTTCATATTACCTTTGATTTTAGCAGGATAACTTACTGCATGCCAAAATAAAAATATCAACCTCTGTTACTGAGACCTGAGTTGTTATTTTTAGAGGAAAAATATTTCCTGGTAAAAATGTATATTTCATTATTAACATAATTTATGCAAAGATGTAAGTTCCCATAAACCCTGTACCTCGTTTCTCTTATTGATACTCTTGGCATCCACAGAGACTTAGACGATCTGTGAAGGTGTATACTTGGCATTTTTTTAAAAATTCACAGTTTGAGTGTTACATGAAGATATTTATTTAGAGAATATCAGCCTCATTAAAAGGCTAGATTCAGTAGTCTGCTTTCACATTTGGTAATTATAAAAAAAAATTAGACATTAGGTGTTAGATTTCATTCAGCTGAAAAGTTTGCCGGAAGGGTACAATAAAAAAAAGAACATGACTATTAGAGTTATTTTCTCTCATTGTAATGTTGGGAGAATATGAGCAAAATAGGTTATTTTGGTGATATATGATGTTGGTAGGTATTTTTGAGTCCTTGTTACTCAATAAATTCTTGTATAACTTTAAAAAAAAAGCTTTTGAGTTGTTTGAGCTTTATTGAGGTATAAGTGAGTATAAAACTGTAAGTATTTAAAATGTGATATTTGAAAAGTTCTGGCATATGTGTATTCGTATGAATCTCCAGATAGTTATGCCCAAGAGTTCTCTCATGCCCCAAGTCACTTTAAACACTGCTTTTCCAACCTTTCTGGAATTCTGCTTGTCTTTTTCTTTGTTTCCATAACTCTGGTATCTCTGTATATTCTCCCCACTGTATCTGGTGTTTTCCTAGCTACAGTGAGGACATTAGTTTGCCCATGACATACTGTGCTGTATTTGGAAATTTAAGTTTCACTTATTTTCTTTTTTCTTCAAGCAGAGTTTCTTGACCTTGGTATTTTGGGCCTGATAATTCTTTTTGGCGGTTGGATAATTCTTTTTAGATGGGGACTGTCCTGTGCATTAGGATGTTGAGATACTGGCACTAGATGCTGGCTACACTCATGTAATTCTTACGCCCACAAATGTCTCCAGGCAGCACCAGGTATCCCCTGAAGAGCAAAATTCCACCCTTGCACTTCCACCCGATTTAAGAAACATTATGCTAGCCTGGTAGAGATATATCATATTTGATCTATTAATTAGTAACAACCCAGAGAGCTGGTTAATCTCAGATTGGCCACGTGTTGAGCAAAGAAATGAGAGTAGCATTTTCATTCTGTAATTTGCTAGGCCTTTAGTGTGTATCTAATGCCAGGCTATATGTAATGAGTGATAGCTGCTTCCACTTTTTTGATTTTTATTTTTCTACTTAGTCATTTATTTTAGTTTCTTTGAAAGTATTGACTGTAAATAATATAAATTCTCTATATGCATTTATTGTTTCATCTATTCTTTGTGAAGTATCACAGTGAGCAAAGATAGACAAAGTCCCTGAACTTACTGAGCGTACAGTTTAAATGGGAAAAAAATATATAAAATGCTTATGAGAAATATAAAGTAGAATTTAGATGACTGTCACAGATAGAAGAATATAAAATTCTAAGTCAGATTTCCTCAAGCAGGTATCACATGATAGGAAGGCAGAAGGAGGTGACAACTGAATTGAGATCTAAAACATCAACATGAGTGGAAGGAACAGGGGGAGGAAAGAATTAATTCTTCATTACATAGGAACAAAAAATGTGAGTCACGTGGCAGCAGGAAACCAAGAGCGTCAGTACAGTTAGAGTACAGGAAGCTGGTGGGGAAAGCATGCATTTTAAGAAAAATAGCCATCGAAAGGATTTAACATTGGGTAGAGTCATCTCGTGCTTAGGTTTGCGCCTCAAGTATCGCTCTAGTTGCAGTGTGGAGAATGGCATAGAAGAGTAGCCACGTGGACATTAGTGTAACAGCGATTGGCTGTGAGAAGTACTCTGGGGAAGTGACGCTGGTTCTTTGGGTTGGAACTACAGTTGTCCTAGAGCAGTGATGCGGAATCTATAGCATGTGTGCCTCAGCAGGGACCCAGAGCCCTCTCTGTCAGCCGAAGCCGAGCTGCCCCAGCCAAGGTCTGACAAATTATCAGCATGCATAAGCAGTTGTGCAAAAGCATGTCAAATGCAAACTTTTACCTTTCAATAAAAAGCTTTTTTTATAGTTGAAAGCTCTGCTGTTATGTTTTTCTTCTAAGACCCAAGATGTTAATGTATGGGTTGTTTTCTCGAAAACCTCAGTATTCAGGTTTAATTGCAGTGATGGCACTTTGAAATAAATCGGTAGTTTTTGAGGTGAGTTTGGGCTCTAGAAGGTTCACCATCACTGTTCTAGAGAAACACAGAAACATGGATAAGGGAGGTTAACAAGGCGTGGTGGTAGATCAGGAGATGCCGAGATTTCTGATTTGCTTACAAATATTGGTGGAAACAATATTCACCAGTGCATAACACTAGAAGAAAATCGTATTTGGCCAAAAAAGATTATGAATTTGGTTCTGACAGAAATTTTTAACACTTTTACAGTCTCAAAGTAGAGGTAGCATGCAATTTGAGCTCAAATACAAATCCATAGATCTCTCCATGTAGGCAGTGACCTATCACCACTTTCAAAGGTTATTAAGTCCCAGAAGCCAGCAGAATAATTTGATTTGGCGTAAATTTGTTGCTCATCCTCAAGCAGATGTTATAGATAGGATAATGGTATCTTTTAAAATAATTTTTATATGCCTTTTGAAGAGAATGTATATCATTAAAATTTAATAATACAGAAAAAAAATTTCAGTCACACCTGCAAATCGTTTGAGCTTGCCATATGTATTTTATGTGAGGGTTCATGTAGTATTTTATCCGCAGTTTCCATATGTTAAAAAATTTCTCACAAATAAACAGATGGAAAATACCTAGTATATGTGAGAGAAATTAAATATGAAATCGAGTGTGCTTAATCAAGCGATACATAAGAATCACCATGCTCTAAAACTAATACATGGAAGATCTACTTAATCAGAAAACTAGTTCTGTTTTATGAGGGTACCATAACTTAGTCTTCATTTGAATCACTCTTACTCTATATACTGTGAGTAAGTCTTGTCTTTTTGTTGTTGTTATTCTCTTAGTCTTATTTATTAGAGTGGAGTTACTTGGTCAAAGGTTATAGAATATTACATCAAAGAATATTCTTCCTGTCAGTTAAGTGATTAGGGATTTTTTCTGATCTAGTAAATCTTATGTTGACACATGTTATTTCTTATGTTTATCTTGTCAAGCACACCCAAATAATGCTTTTTGTCTCTGAAGGTAATTTCAGACTTTCGGGTTAAGTACAGACTTTGTGATAATTCTATAGACTTTGTGATATTTCTGCACCTTGAGCAAAACCTAGATCAAAAATAGACCTCAATAAATATAAATTGAGTTGGAATTAAATTTCAGATTCAAGAGACTCTGAACCTACATTTTGGTTTATGAAAAGTACCCTGTGCTTTGTAATGTCTGTGAAAGAGTTTATTCAGAACAGTAATGCAGAAGTCCCGAGACAAGTATTTTCACTGTGCTTTGGCTCTTTTTATTTTCAGATCTTTTCGGGTTAGTGGTCTTTCTTGGTATCGAACCTTACTCTGTCAAACACTGGTGGGTTCAGCTTCTCTATCGCCCTTACTGCAAGAAGAATCCTCAGCATCTCTACAGCTTTATTGCCAAGATACTGTGGAGGTCTGCAAAGAAAGACGTGATCGACCAAGTGAGTGTGATAGGTGTTCATTGATTAAGAATATTACAAGAGGGAAAGAAAGCATTGGGATGAAACCTTTGTCACTCCTCACTGCAGATTCAGATACCGCCGCAGACTGAAGAGACGCACTGGCTGCACTTCTCCCCAGTGGAGAGACATTTCTACCACCGGCAGCATGAGGTGTGCTGCCAGGACGCCGTGGTCAAACTCAGGAAGATTTCCGACTGGGCCCTGAAGCTCAGCAGCCTGGACCGCAGGACAGTCACCTCCATCCTGTACCCGCTGCTAAGGCTCAGGCAGGCCTGCTGCCACCCACAGGCTGTGCGCGGGGAGTTCTTGCCTCTTCAGAAAAGGTCTCATCCTCTGTCTTCTCCCCCTGTGGGACTGTCAGCTGTGGTTGACAGTTCCATAACAAGTAATATTTGAGCCGAGTACCTTTTGGGCTCACAATTTCACTCAGCTGGTTTTAGTAGTGTGATAGTATTTCTTCGTATGCAACTTCCTTTGTGAAAGAGAATCACATCAAAATTATTTTCATGGTTTTGAATAGTTTTATTTTAAGTTAGAGTCTGTTGGGGATTTCTGTTGCTTTTGTTTGTTTGTTTGTTTGTTTTTGGCTAAACTACAGATGTGAAATTTTGTTCTTCCTATACTTCTTACTTCCCACATTGAGGAATTTGTTTGTGATCATACATTCTTTTTAAAATTGTGCTAGCTCTATGTGATTTTTCCATTCAAAAACAGGAGAGAAATTGTGTCTGTAATATTCTATTGTCCCAGAAATGTGTTGTCTTAGAAACTGGCCTACTTTTAGCACCTGGCAATAGGAAGAAATTCTTCAGGTCCTATGAGAGATGTAAAGAGGATAGATTTTATCCTTGACTTTTAAGTAAATTATAGATGAATTGGGGAAATAGCAAAGATGATAGATTTATATAATGCAAGGCAAGCATGATAAATTTCAAAAACATGCATAAAAATTGCTGTGGAAGTTGTTTCTATTTTAATGTTTAAAGCTACACAGCTTTATGGTAGAAATGATGTTTAACCTGGTCCTTGAAGGATCTTTTTTTTTTTTTTTTTTTTTTTTTTTTTTTTTTTTTAAACAGATTAAGTTGCAGTGGTAGGATTCAGACCCGGTTTTACATTCTAAACCTGTACTCTTTTAAATATATAGTTTTGGTTTTGGTTTTTTGAGATGGGGTCTTACTGTATAGTTGAGACTGGCCTTAAACTCACTATGTTGCCTAGGCTGTCCTCAGACTCATGGCAATCCTCCTGCCTCAGCCTCCTAAGTGTTAGATTACAGGTGTGTACCACCATGTCCAACCTAATTTTATACTTCGTATTTAAGGGAGATTTTTCTAGTTTCTTTCTTCCTTGACTGAAGTGAAAAAAATTTAAAGAATTTAAATTTAAAATTTAAAGGATCAGGTAGAGGAATGCTTAAGAGAGTGACAATGCTTAAGAGAGTGATAATATATAAGTTAAAAGCAATACTGATTTCAAAAAATGGAGCTGAAGAAAAAAACACAGATGATACCACACAGACTTGATCGTGTCTGGCCCTCCCACCTGGGAATTTACCACTGGGGTTCTCGTTCTGGTTTCAACAGTCCACCTTTTCTTTCAGCACCATGACAATGGAGGAGCTGCTGACATCTCTGCAGAAGAAATGCGGGACGGAATGTGAAGAAGCACATCGGCAACTCGTTTGTGCCCTCAATGGCTTAGCAGGCATCCACATCATTAAAGGTAGAAGGTGATGGCTTTGCTATCTCTCATTCTTCTGAGGAAAGTTCGTTATACTCAAAGTCAGCATTCCCCACAAGAGATACTTCCTGCCGGGTGTGGTGGCACACGCCTGTAATCCCAGCACTCAGGAGGCAGAGGCAGGAGAATTTCCATGAGTTTGACCCCATCCTGAGCTATATAGTGAGTTCTACCAGCCTGAACTACATAGTAAGACTTTGTCTCAAATAAAAGAGAGACTTTCACTTACTTCTGATTATAATTTAAACAGGTCCCATGCAATAAAAATCAGTTATGCAGAACTTTTTTAAAACTTTCAGAGTTACATTTCCGTTTAAAAGAATTCTAAATTTCAAAATATAGAAGAGATTTGCTTGTATTATATATAAACATACATGTGCAATGTAATGACTATCCGGAGGCCTTCATTGACTGTACTATTAAACACATGGTGTTATTCCAATATTGAACAACATGCTTTCTACAGATATTTTTCAGAAAATTACATTTTGCAATATTAAATCCAGCACATTTGGTTTACTTAGAAGTTTTAGTGCCATCGAGTGGCTAAGAATGGATATTTCCAAACTTGGCTCAAGTTTATGTAAGTTATTCACTATACATATTTTGTGTCTTCTTCAGAAAGCATATCCTTTTTCAGTAAATGAAATTCATAGCATTATAGTGAGTAGTTCAAATTCAGCTGCTTATATTATTGTTTAATCACTATTACCTCATTTAAAAGGGACAGTGATTAGGAAGGGAGGATTACTACATAGTTTATTTTTCATAAATGATACTATAAATACTAATAGAATATGTGATTATTGCATAGTATCAATCAAGAATTTGAAAACTAAAATTTGGTAACTCACTGTGGGAAGATAATTGAGTTTTACTTCTACATTATGTAATATGACTTTATTATCATGAAAGTAATCTCCATCAAAGGGAGTCGAAGTTGGCAGGCTGTAGCACTGTGAAAAATACGTGTTTTAGGAAGCTTTGTATTAGGTAACTCATAGCTCTAGATATAAAGCAGAAATATAAAAACAAATGTTTTACACAATTGTGTGGATGTACATAATGCTGCTGAACTGTACACTTAATATTGGGTGAAATGAAAGATTGTTATGTATATTTATATATATATAAAATCACCTTTCTGAGAGAGACCAACTACTAAAACTCTTACAAAACTGTGTATCTATACATATAAAAAGCTTATGGTTATGAACACAGTCCATAAATACATGATATTTATAAGCCTAGTTTAAAAAGAGAAGCAAGTATATGGGCTAATGAGGGAGGGAAGTTACTTATCAACAAATTTCTAGTTGATATCTTTGTTGATTAAAAATCCCCCCCAATTATCACTGTAGATTTTAATTGTATTTGAAGTTCACCAGTTTTGAATTTTCCTACAAGCAACAAATAAAGTAGGTTGTATTATTCAAGTTTCATCTCCCCTTTTCTTTCAGGTATGATTAAATTTTTTTTATAAACAGCCAGACTACATATTCGAGGCTTTACATGGGATCACGGTGCCGCTAATTAGCTCTGCCCTTGCAGTGTAAAAGCAGCCATGGACAGCACGTGAATGAGTGTAACTAGGTTTCAGTAGAACCTCATTCATGGGTCCTACTTTCAGCTAATTTTCCCATGTCACAAAGTATTACCGTTTAAAAATCTTTAAAACTGTTTAGAAATGTAAAAACTTGGCTGCAATTATAGTTCAGTGGTAGAACACTTGCTTAGGACATGCACAAGATCCAGAGTTTGATCACCACCACTGCTTAAAATAAAAAATAAAGTAAAAATGTAAGATCCATCCTCACCTGATTGGGTTTATAAAATTGTGGAGAGTCATATGTGATCCATGGACCATTGTTTGCTAACCTATACTTTAACAGACACTTTAAAATTGCTTTATGTTATTGAACTGCTAATTACAAACTGAAAAACACATTTCAGACTAATTATGATTTGTATGACCAGAAATGAAAAGATGTTTAAATTTTTGAATGTAGTTTTTAATGGCGACATATTTTGGCCTAATGACTTACAACAATATCTACGGTGAATAGTGCATGATTTTTCTGAGAATTATGTGTAGGTTGGTCATACCATCTTGAATAAGTATTTATAAATGCTGTAATTATCCCAAATTTATCCCCAATTTCAGATCATAGTGGCTACTAATAGACACCCTTTTATTTGAAAGAGGAGTGTTAACTGTGTAAATACATTTTATTTCTTTAGGCGAGTATGTTTTGGCAGCAGAACTGTACCGAGAAGTGTTACGTTCCTCTGAGGAACACAAAGGAAAACTCAAAACTGATTCACTTCAAGTAAGTAAAAACCAAAAAAACAGGAAGTCCCAGGTTACGTACTTCATTTTATGCAAAATAATGTTTGTGAATACTTAAGAGAATAAAGATTACTTGAGTTGTAGTCACTGGAGAGGAAGCGTGGGGCACATTCCTTGTGTGAAGCACCCAAAGTGACATGTGCTTGCAGTAAAGTTGAAGAATCACCACTGTCTGTCTGCTTTGGCCAGTCTTGGCCGAAGTCTGACAAGATAAATCTATAATCTACATCAGAAAAGTAGCTCAGATTACTTGTACTTCAAAGAACGGGTTAAGTCAGTTTTATCATTTTTGCAGAAAAGCATCTCAGTGTTTATTCATACAGCTTTTACCAAAAAGAAAAGAAAATGAGTTAGATTGAGCAGTGGAACTAGGACTAAGAAGAGCTATCCAGTGGTCTAACTTAGTTTTTAGTCATTCAGGGAGATCTAGACTATTTCGTTTATGACACTGAAAATTTTTCCATTTCTTGGTTTTGTGCAGTGGACCAGAGCCAGGCTCTCTAGCTAAATAGGAAATACAAACCACTTTTATTAATTTTGACAAGTTTACACTTGAGTCCTAGGTGAATTGATTTCTTTGCTATTCAGAATAAAGACCTTGGGACTCACATGCTGAGATGGTGTGTCATGGTGGCTCTTGTCAGAATGAGTGGGAGAGCAGCACGAGGAGAGGAATAGGAGTCCGCTGTGTTCTCCATGGGTCAGGGTCACAGAATGCAGGAGGACCTTGGCCTCTCCAAGCAGGTTCACCTTGTGAGAGAAGGAAGAACAACAGATACTCTGCTATTGAATAAGAGTGGGCATGTGTATAAATCCAGTATGCCTGAGTTCAGGACTGAAGAACAAGCAGTTAGCCCTCCTCTTGATTTTTAGTGGCAGTAACCCATTGATTAGTAAAGCATAGTTCATTGACTGCCTCACCCTGTCCAGCCAGTTTAGCCGCACTGTTGCCCTGGAATAAAGCGTTTACACATTTTGTGATCTTATGGTGATATAAAGAGACCACAAGTATTCTTCCCCTTTTACTACTGTGTTCAGAAAATAATGAGTTGTCTTCTACAAGTTCACATAGGGGAGGCAAGTTTCTACCACTTGGAGTTTCTCTAGTGCCATTCGCACTCTTATGGTTGCTGTTAAATCTGATACTGCTACTGATTATGTTATCCCAGAACGCATCTTGGAAGGACCCTTAGGTCTGTGGCATTTGAAGTAACTCTTGTAAAATAGATTACATAGATTTGTACTGTGAGCAGTAATGTGTAGCCAGATAGAGTAGGCCTTTAGTGACTCACATTACTCTCACCAAATGAGATTATAACAGAATTCTGTCCCAGCCGTCCTTTAGAGTTAGTTGTCTACCCAAATAAAATGTTAATTGGGCAGCTTTGACTGCTTTCATTTTATTTCTTCTCATAGCCTTTGATTCCAGAGTGCACCTCTAGCCAGATACAAACTCAGTATCACAGTGGGAAATATACTATGTATAATGAAGAGACATAAAATACAGTTTTCTCTTGTAAAATCTTTACCTACAGCTCCTCCCTTTTTCACCCCTTAAGCTCAACATGTCCAACTCACAACCCTGTTTTCTTACATGTTTTATTGTCCTTACTTTTATCATAATGTAACTGCTAGGCTCACGCCAGCTCATTTTCAGGAGAAAAGGAATCAAGGCAGTGCAGTCAACCTTTCTACTTTACTGGATTTATTTGGTTTCTCGTACTTTGCTGTATAGACAAATGCACGTATAACAGGAAGAAATATACCTATACCACATAATCTACTGAATGCAGAACTGTACTGCATAAGGCTCTATGTTTTTAACTGAAGAAAATTCATGTCATTATGACTTAAGATCTTTGCTATGAAATTGATGTAACTTCTCCAGGCACAGTGGTACTCAAATTGTTGTAGAGGCAAACTGTTTGGTTATAATGATCTTAAGTCTTAGTGCTGTATACCATATTAGTATGAGGCTCTCTTTAGATCCTGCTGTACTTCCTGTCATTTTTACTGCTTTTTGTGTGTTTGTAGAGACTTCATGCTACCCATAACTTGATGGAATTGTTGGTGGCCAAGCACCCAGGGATACCTCCTACCTTGCGAGATGGTAGTCTTGAGGAAGAGGTAATTACTGTTTTTCATTCTGTCTGTAAGAGGAGTTTTTCAAGTTTTATGCTCCCTCTAGATGATATCTCCTAGGGTACACATTTAAGTAAATGACACTGTGTTTTCCGGTTGCTTTGAAGTTCCAGACTTTGTAATGGTGATTTTGAGCGGCAGAGAATGGCAATATTCCATCTGATTTGCTTCTTCAGTAATCTGCTTACAAATATGTTACATGATAACACTCATAGCTGTGACATTGAAAGGAGACTTTGCTGGTCTCATTGCCATCTACAAAAGATGTAGTTTAGTAAATATAAAAAAATTTGCACTTTGTCTACCTTGCTGCATATTATAGAAGGTACAAAATCAACTCAGATTTTCAGTGGCATTTCTCTCAGAGAAGTTCCCTGCATGGTGAGTGTTGCCTCTCCTTGAAAGGAGTGATGCTGTAAATTGCTGTAAATTGTTCACAGGTTATTATGTTAATTCTCCCAAGGAATTTTACCATTTTTATGTAAAGATCAGAGAAGAAAAAAGCTAAAATACGAAGAGATAGTTGAAATGTATTGAACCTGTAATTGGAGCCTTTATTTGAAACAACATGTTAAAGAAAATGAGATTTTTATAACTGTGCATAGCCCTTTGATTGCACTGCTATTTTTTAACAAATATTTTAATTGCCAAAAAATATATGTACTTACAGTATACAGAATGATCTTTTGGTGCACATAGACATTGTGCTGTGGCTAAATCAGGCTAATGAACCCATCCCTATTACCTTATACTTAATTGTTGTAGTGAGAACATTTCACATCTACTCAGCGATATTCACATCTGAAGTACAATGTTAACCATAGCGATTATGTTACATAGTAGATCTCCTTAATTTGTTTGTCCTGTCCAACTGAAATCATTGTGTATTCTTCCACTTACACCTCCCCAGTCTCTCCCAGGAATAGTCCTGGTAACCACTATTCTACACTCTGCTTTCCACATATAATTGAAATCGTGTAGCATTTGTCTTTGTGTGTGTGGTTTCTTTTATGTAGCACAGTCTCCCGCAGGTTCCTGTGTTGTAAGTAACAGGAGCTCCTTCTTTGTGAAGGCTAAATAGAATTCCATTGTGGAATGGTACCGTATTTTCTTTATCACTTCATCAGTTTATGAACACTTAGTTTGACTCCATGTTGTGGCTATTATCAGTAATGCTGTAGTGAACATGAGAGTGCAGATGTCTCTGACATACTGATTCCATTTCCTTTGGATTTCTGTCTAGAAGTCAGATTGGTGGATAATGTGGTAGTTCTGCTTTTGAAATTTTAAAACCCTTCGTACTCTTTTTGTAATGGCTGTACTGATTTATAGTACCACGACTGTGTGTGTATAAGGCTTCCCTTTTCTCTCTGTCCTAACCAGCATGTTATCTTCTCTTTCTGACAATGGCCATCCTGATAGATATAAAGTGATACCTCATCATGGTATTTATGTGCATTTCCCTCATAGTTAGTGATATTGAGCACCCATTCACCAGTCTGTTGGCCATGTGAATGTCTTCTTTTGAGAAAGGTCTTTTCAGGTAGTTGGCTCTTTTTTAATTGGGTTATTTTCTTACTGTTGTTTGAGTTACATATCTGTTTTGGCTCTGTGACCCTTGTCACATACAGTACATGATTACCATGTATTTTCCCCAGTCCATGGGCTGTATTTTTACTCTGCTGTTTCTTTTGCTGTATGTGCTTTTGAAGGTACCATTCTTGAGGCTCAATGGCAGTCTAAGTGTTACGGAGTTTTCAGAGGAAATCTCATTCCCAGTGTAGACATCTGATGCCTTCATATAACCATTCACTATGTCTCAGTGCCTTCAGTGATTCAAAACTATCACTGGGACCCTGAGTCATCTATTCATAGGCCAAATAATTATAGCCAAAGAGTTGTAATAAACGTTAATTGGAAGGTTGTATCTGAAAAGGAAAACTGAACCATAAGGCAAAACATTTATACTATGTAACTGTATTTCCAAAGAGGTCGTGTTATTATTGTTCCTAATGCTTACAGATTGTAAAGCCACAGTCCTCAGAACTGGACAGTATCCTAAAACCTTTTTGCTTCCAACTCCTCCTTTTGCAAATAAACTAAGTGAAGCCCAGAGAAGTGAATGACTAGTTCAGAATGACAAAGAGACATACCTGTTTCAGCTGAGCCATATGAAATTCTCACGAAATTATCAAAATTATCAAAATAATTCTCAAAAATTATCAAATATTGGCAACTTTATGTGGTTCAACCTCTCCTGAGTGGAAGCATCAGGATTTCCAGTTCAGTGGTCTTTCTAGTTCTCCTTCCTGTATGCTAGCCTGTAATCCCTGTTTCTTAGTCATGTAATTGTTTCTCAGGCCAGTTGAGTAAAAGAAAGCGAAGAATTTTTATGTTTCCTAATGTTGAATTTATGCAAATAAAATACTCCTATGTAAAAGAATAACATAATTTAATTACTTATACATTATGTGATTATTCTCTTGAAAATGTAAACAAGGCTGACGCTGCCAAAACAGAATACAGAGTGGGAGGCTTAAGCACTATGAATTTGTTTCTCACAGTTCAGGAGGTTAGGGATCCAAGGTCAAGGTGGTGGCTGGTTTAGTTCTCCTGCAGCTCTTCATGGCTTAGAGATGCCTTACCTTCCTTCTCACTATGTCCTTCCATGCCTTTCTTTGGCGCTCATACATCATGGTATCTCCTTCCTGTAAAGTACAGCTAATCATATTAAATTGAAGTCCTAACCTCATACCCTTATTTAATCTCAGCTACCTCCTTAAATGGTCTTTAAAAACCATCATGATGGGGGAAATATAAAAGTAATTTAAAAATACATACGTACATACCATCGACATTAGGGATTAGGACTTCAACATAGAGATTTGGGGGAACACTGTTCTGCCCATAATTCTTATGTTACTGCATATTTTCAAGTATTATTTTAAAATTATAATACTAAGAAGCTGTAAAACACATATAATAAATAGTTTTGAAAGATGTCCTTTGCTTCATATTTTGAAAGGTTACTATTTGTTTTTCTTTCTTTATTTTTTCTAATTAAAAAACAAATAGAAATTTGAGGGAGAAATTTTTAGGATTTCTTAAATTTTGTGGACTAAGTTGATCATTTTTGTTCTCCATAGTGTATATCTTAGGAATTTCCAACATGAATTTTATGTTTTCTACAGTATACTTGTAGAGTTTTATGTTTAAATCAAATTAATATATGTAAGAGCCACTTTGGTGTTGAAACACCCTATAAGATTACTTTCTGAGCCTAGAATGAAAGTTTATATTTATTTTCTGTTTCAACACAGGCCAAACAACTTCGCGAGCACTACATGAGCAAGTGTAATACAGAAGTAGCCGAAGCCCAGCAAGCTTTACAGCCTGTGCAGCAGACTATCCGTGAGCTCCAAAGAAAAGTATGTCCTTGAAGTGCAGTGTTTCTTGCTGTGTTCATTTCCAGATAGCATTTTGGATTTTTTCTTTTGTTTAGGGAGTGTCTTAATTACTTTCTCATCACAAAGACACAATATCTGACACCCATAATGTACAGGAAGACAGTTTTATTTCTGCTGACACCTACAGTCCATGGTCAGCTAGCACCAGGACAACCAGTTGCATGGCAGAGGAAAGCTGATCACGTTGTGGTGGCCAGGAAGCAAAGGAAGAAGAGAGGAGCCAGGAGGGGAGATACATCCTTCTAGGTCCCCCTTCAGTGAACTGCTTAGAACCAGGCTCCACATCCTAACAGTAAGCTGGGTGCAGCACCTGTAATCCCTTCATCTTCCAAAAGCCCCACCTCTGAGGAACATGAGGCTCTTGGGGGACATTCTCAGTCTAAATCATACATCCCAACCCTGGCCCCCAAAGATTTCTGTGCATCCCATATGCAAAATGCTTTTAGTTCATCTAGAAGAGTCACCAAAGTCTTAACAGTTTCAACAGTGCTGAAAAGTCCAAGTCTGAAGTCTCAGAGATTCAGAGCAAACCCTTAGCTGTGGGCCTGTTTAAAAAAAAAAAAATTAATGAGTTAAATGTTGCTACCAACATACAATGGCAAAGGGTGAATGTTTTCATTCTAAAAGAGAAAATCAGAAACCAGCGGGACCAAAGCAGGTGGGGACAAACATTAAATCCCATGGTTCCATGTTCAGTATCTGGGGCAAAGAAGCGAGTTCCAAACAGCATGGACAACCTGACCTCTATGGCACTGCCTGTGGTTGTAACCTTTATGCTTCCTCTCTTGAGCTGACTTTGCTTACCACTTGCAGCCTCCTTAGACATTCTGCATTCCTAGCTTCTCCCGCTTCCATTCTCATAGCTTCCCATGCTGCCTCTCACAGACACCCTGTATAGCATGTATAGCATCCCAGGCTTTCTTCTAAAGTCTGGATGGAAGCTTCCTTAACCCCACAACTCTTGCATTTTGCATGCCTGTAAAATCATCACCAACTGGATGATGCCAAGGTCTATGACCACCTCAGGAAGTACCTGGCTGCCTGACTACCTGGATGGCTGGACTCTGGAAAACATTTCTACCTTTAGCCTAGGAAGAGCAGACTGCTGTAGGGCTCACTTTTCAAAACAGTCTTTCACTTTTGCAGAGCAAAGGGCAGGGTCTTTCAGTTTCTCAGGTGCCCTCAACACATTTTTCCTATTGTCCTGACTAAAAATACGTGGCTTCTTTTTCACTTTTCAGCAACCTCATTCTCAGTAAAAATGTTGTACACCTCAGTTTCACTGAACCTTCCTTTCTTGTGAAACGCAAAACTTTTTGTTCAGTTTCTCACTGCAAATCTCACTAAAAATAGGAAGCAGTAAAGCTAGAGTCTGAACATTGGACTGTCTTGAAATTTCCTCCACCATATTAATTAGTCCACTACCCTTAATCTCAGTCTCTCACAAAGTCATAGTGCATGAGCAAAATGTAGACATTGTCTACCAGGACATAACACACGTGGCCCAGGGTCCAACTGCAATGGAATCCTTGTTTCTGACAGGAACTTCTGGAGCCCGAATTTTACTGTCAGCATTTTTATCAGCATTCTCTTCTAGCCTCTGACCAGAATCTTCCATCAAGCTCAGCTTAACAGCATTCTATAGGGCTTTTTTAGCCTACGTCTCCAAACCTTTCCAAACGCTTTCTGTAAATCAAAGGTTTATAAAGCACATGCTCGTGTAACAGTCACAATATCCCAGTTTCAGTACCAAAATCTGCCTTAGCTACTTTTTCATTACTGGGAGGTATTATCTGACATCACAACCTAAAGAAAACAAGGTATATTTTAGTTTGTGGTTACAGTGAATGGTTGGCTGGATCTGAGGCAGAACAGCATGGAGAAAAGGTGCTCATGTCATGGTAGCCAGGAAGCAGAGAAAGAAGGGAGGAGGCAGAGAGGGAGATAAACCCTTCCTGGCCAGCCCTAGTGACCACCTCCAAACAGGCCCACCTCCTAGTGGCAAGTCAGCTGTAGTGCCCGCATGATTCAGTTACCTTCCAGAAGCTCTACCACTGGGCACATGAGGCTCTTGGGGGACATTCTCAACCTAAATCATAACGAGAAGAAACTTGAACTTTCTGATTTACCTTGGAATTCTTAGCACACAATACATTCCCTGCAATTTGAGTTTATTTATGGTTACATTATTTTTCATCGAATGAATAGAAGCATAGATTCAAGGTTTTCATTTCTTTAAGCTATAGTGGATGTCTTTTTATCTTTGGTTTATAACCACTTATCTTTTGGAAAAAATAGACTTGAATAACCTCCTTTTAGGTACACATATTTTCAAAATATTTTAGGATACTAAAACATTAGAACTAAAAATAATATTCTTCTTACAGACCATGTGCCATTTATCTTTCTCAGGATTGTCCTTTATGATATTGGAAGCAAAGTCTAAGGAGCAGTTTACACAAATATACTCTTTTAAAGTCTTAAGTCAATGATTCCACATGCTTCTAGTTCATTAATTAATTGTTATTTAGCCGTGTAATTTTGTTAGTTACTGTATACTGTTTATTCAGTAGACTCTAATTCATTTAACCAAAAATTGGAAGGAAGGCTTTCCTTTTTACGCCAAGGAGCTCTGTCATTTTTTCACATAGACAGTGAGCACTGAAGTTTTATTTTGATTGTTCCACAATTTGATTATATGTATGCATTACAGTAAATTTCATTTATCCAAGTTAGTCAAGAAACAGTTTTTTTCTTTAATTATGTATGCAAAAGAAATAGTCATGCACTATGTATAGGTTATGTATATTTGTCTCCTGTCTGTTACAGGTCCTTTGAGAGTAGCATTTATTGTTTATTTTGAATTTTTATCACCATCCTTCCCAGTGATGGAAACATAGTGAATACTAAAGAAAAAATTTTTAATTGATCACCTATTTTATTCTTCACAGATTCATTCTAATTCTCCTTGGTGGCTGAATGTAATCCATGGAGCAATAGAATTTTCTAAGGATGAGGAACTTGTTCAGCGCGTACGAAATGAAATAACCAGCAATTACAAGCAACAGACGGACAAGCTTTCTATGTCAGAGAAGTAAGAAAATAATACAGTGAAATAGCTGAGTAATCACCCCAGATATTTAGATCATTTGGTGTCAGGAGGTACAGTTAAATATTGGAATATGTAATGGTTATGAATTTTATATTTGTAAAGAGTACATTTCAAACAAAAATATTAGATGTAAGTCTAGAAGGAATATCCTTGTTTCCATGTACTGTATTAGCCATTTTAAAATGTCTCTTTTTAGAGCCTTTTAAAATCTTTGTAAAGTATTTTCTTTAATGGATATACCCGAAGCCAACTTCAAGCACAGACTGAAGTGGACTTTGACCTTGATGAAAGGCATCGTGCTCCCCATGTGTGATTCATTCTCCAGGAGCTAAGCATCGAGAGCCCCAAAGGCCCAGCTCTTAAATCAGAGTTACTACTCTCGCCTCGTATCTCCTTACCAACACTTACCATTCTTCAGGGTCTTCAGAGATAAGTTGGCTGTTGCTCTTGAAGTGTAAATGGTGAATAATTCTTCCCAAAGGACACATTCACTCCGTATCAAAAGTGCCCTAAGTGGTTTAACCTACAGAAACGTCTGCTTAGTATGAGAAATTAAGCGTTGTATCAGAACACTTAATGGTGTATAGCATATAAAGCATGCTACTAATACATAAATATGGCTCTTTCTACCATAAATATGGTACCACTACGTAAGTAGAAAATAACGAAACATGAGTCAGATTGTGTAAGGGTGAACATTTCTCTATAGGTAAGTAAAGTTTCTTATGTTACTGTATATTCAGATATCACTTTGAACTACTGTTTATACTTTTGCTTGAAATTGATGTCTTGAGGGGCCAGGGATATAGCTCAGTGGCACAGAGCCTGCCTGGCAAGTGCATGGTCCTGAGTTCGATTCCCAGGTTCCCCGCCGCCCCCCACAAAGTGATGTCTCGAAAGCTAAGTTATTCACGTTTGCCATTCGGTCTGGCACACCTCTCTGTCACTATCTGTCTAAGCCATGTGGCTTAGAGATGATGAGTACAGGGCTTCCCTGGTCAGACTGCAGGGCTCACAGCTCCACCTGTGGACTCCGACCTTGGAAAGGTTACTGAAGCGCTGAGACTTGGCTTCTTCATCTGCAAAACCTTGCAGCACTGACATAAGAATTAAGTAAATCAGTACTGATAAAGCGCTCACTTAGAATAGTGTCCACCATGTAGGATGGTGCATAAGGGTTGCCCGTCATTGTTAGTATTTATTTCTTTCATCTAAAGACCCTAGAAAAGAGAATATTGCCAAAACCAGGTAAATAATAAATAATACTGTTGACCCTCATTCACATGGCCCAGATTTGAGTGAGTGGAGAGAAATTTTCCAAAACTGCTTCTTCCTGTTGCTTCAAAGGTTATTTTTTGAAAATAATCTAAATTTCTAATACATTAGAAATAAAAACCTCGTTTTCTTTTTGTGAATATTGATGCTTTACCTAACTTTATTCAAGTTTCTATACAGTTCTTTAGAAATCATTTAGCAGCTATTCTCTGCCTGTTATGTTTTTAAAGAAAGGGATATGAATAATCCTTACCTTCTAAAGCTCATACAAAAGGCACAACCCATGAACATTTTGAGAAATAAGAGTATATACAGAAAGTACATATAACAATGAAGTAAAGAGAGTGTTTTCCATGAACTCCGTGGAGAAAAAGGAACGAATTGGTTCTGAGGGATATTGACAAAATCTTCAGGAACGAATATAGGCTTTTTTGCAAGAAAGAAATACAGGCATTTTTGAGCAATTCATAGATGTCATTTCCAAAAGGAGAAATGTACATTCTTCAAAAGCGAACAGGGCCGGGCATGTGGCTCAGTGGCATGGCGAGGTTCTGAGTGCAGTTCCTGGTTCAAAAAAAAACAAAACACATCACCTTTATATTTTCCAGTTTTTAATTTCTTACTAGTCTAGGCTTTTTTTCTTCTCAAAAACCCATACACATGCACACCTAAATTTTCTTCGCAGCCTTTTCCATCCACTATTGATCAGAATGGCAATTTTTAAAAAGTAATCTGTTTGAGTTTACCTTGTAAGTTTGCCACGTGATAATTTTTGTAATAACTTTGTAACCCTAAATACCTTAATTTCTTAATCTTCGTCCATAATATGAGCACAAGAATAACTCATGAACACCTTAGACATATTGGCAAAGTACCTGCTATACAGTAAATGCTTAATGAAAAATTTGAGCCAGGTGTGATGGCTACTTGCATACCTGCAATCTCAGCCCTCTGGGAGGCTGAGGCAGGAGATTCACAAATTGGAGCATTACCTGGACAACTTAGTGACTTAGGAAGACCCTGTCTCTAAATAAAAAATTAAAAACCGATTGGAAATGTAACTCACTCTGAAGGCCATGGATTCAGCCCCAGTACTGAAAAAAATCAAAAACAAACCTTAATTAAAAACTAATGATACTTTTTTCCTTGTAGTGATGACTATGACTTTTGGCTGTTTGACTATTTTCTTCTTCTAATTTTCTGTCTTTATTTCCTGGTAGTCACATTTTTGTATAAAGCAGGAATGTCAGGAGGGACATCTGTAGACATTCACCTTTAAAAAAGAATATAGCAATCCTGATCTTTTAAAGACAATTGAGACAGAGACATATTTTGCACACTTTTTCAGATGCTGTTGTATAATAGACAACCCAGTGTTGTTAAGGTGCACTTAAACACACTCCTGAGAACTTCCCTAAACGTGGTTGCGAAAACATAGCACACTGTTTCCGTAGCACTTTACTTGGCAGCCACCTTCTGAATTTGAGGAAATTGACCTATTAATCTTTTCTTTATGTTGTGTGTGGTGCTGGTCATGGGAATCAGGTTCCACGACTGCAGAGGTCTTCAGTTCTTACTTACAACACAAATGGATGAGCTACATAAATTCCAGAAGCTGGTAAGAGAAGCTGTCAAAAACCTGGAGAAACCTCCATCTCGTAATGTTATTGAATCGGCAACAATCTGCCACCTCCGACCAGCGAGACTGCCTCTCAACTGGTAGGTTGAAGAAATCATACAGCAAAATATTACCATCCCATTAAGCTAGATTGTATCTGAGAAAAGAAATAATGGCTTATAAATTAGTTTTCCATTTTAATTCAGACCACTAGAAAAACGTATATTATTAATAATAAAGCAACTCAAGGACTATATACTAAAAACCAGGTAATGTTTTTTCTAAAATGGATACCTCTTTAAATATAAAATACACCCTTTCAGAAACTGATTGCTTTGTGTGTTTGTAAATATTCTCTGATAATCTCTTTCAGCTGTGTCTTCTGTAAAGCTGATGAATTGTTCACAGAGTACGAGTCAAAGCTGTTTTTTAATACGTAAGTTCTCTTTTTGATTATTACCCATCAGGAAAACGAAACATTTTATGAGAGTTGGTATTTGATTATAAGACTATATTTTCCACTCTAGCCTTTATTATATTTTTTCTTTTATTAAATCAGTTCAGTAAACTTTTACCACTTGGTCATTTAACTTGGTCAGCTTTACTTATGCAGAAGTTTCCCCTAAGTGCTTACGTCATGTAGGAATGTATAACTAACTGAGGGCCATTTAATAAGAGTGGTAAAATTCTAGAGTCCTGATATAAACTCAAATCCTTGCCTGCTTTTTCAAACAAGTTGCTTTTCTAACCTCAGCGTCCTAATTTATGAAATACTCTTTTCTCATTGAGTTTTTTAAATGTTAAATAAGAAACTACAATAAAATACTTGGTAAAGTCCTTAGTAGCAAGTGCTATAAAATAATTTTAATACCCTTTCTTAGAAGAGTCTTCATCCTTGCATGGGGATTAAACTAGTGAGTGCATATGGTTGGGGCGTTAGCAAAATTATCTCTACTTAGCAAACATGGAAATTAAGGAAAGGCTAAGTGCTATCTCCCTTCCCTCAAAAAGAAAAAGTTAACATTGTACTTTTAGATCATAGTATGGTTCTCTTCTTTTTTTCTTGTGTTTTTCTTTTAGATCATAGTATGGTTCTCTTCTTTTTTCTTGAGTTTTGGGGCATGGTTGGGGATATGGTGGTTTACATTTTAATTCTCAAAGTGAGATTTATAGTCAAATTGAGAGATATTTTGGTTATCCCAGATTACTGTCAAGAAACACTGAACAAATTATGGTGCTTCCAGCGTTTTTAGAGTTGTTATTTTCCCAAGATATGCAAGCATAATCTTCTAGATGGGACACTGAAAGTTGTTGAAGTTACTGACCTTGCTTCCTTATTTATTCTGCCAGTATCACTCATTTATAGTACTTGCTATCCGTTGACAGTCATTACTGTTGATTTGCTCTGGTATGTTTGCAGAGTCAAAGGCCAGACTGCAATATTTGAGGAGATGATAGAAGATGAAGAAGGTCTGGTAGATGATCGAGTGCCTACCACCACCCGGGGGTTGTGGGCAGTAAGTGAGACAGAACGATCCATGAAAGCAATACTATCATTTGCAAGATCGCATAGATTCGATGCCGCATTCATAGATGAAGGGAGTGCTTCAATGGAACTTTTTGAAGCATGGAAGAAGGAATATAAGGTACAGTATTGTAGAACATCCCATGTTAAAAACTCTTCTCCTTTACATTCATTTTTAGTTGCTACTTTCCTTTTTCTCTCTTTAGTTTTTAAAAATCTGCTTTTAGAAATTTGAAGTCTCATAATTACTTTCCCTAAATATTGTTATTCTAATAAAGGATAATAAATGGAATAATATTTAAATTCCATCTATTGAGTTACTAAAAGCAAATCTTTCTTAAACTAAAACTTCTATGAATCCTTTTGTCTAGTTGTGAAAGTGTTTCATTCTGTTGTTTTCTTGATTTTACACTACTATTCTATGAAACTAGACTAGAATTTTGTCTGTTTTTGTTTTGCTTCTGCTCTGTGAATAACAACCAAACATTAATATCAACCTTGAAGATTGCAGAAAATAAATATTTCTCAAGCTACAAGGCTGGAAACCATTCCAGTGATTAGAACACAAATTGACCTTTTATGTTAAACTATAATAATTCCATTGCATTTAGGCTCTGTACTAGAGATTATAGTACTTATTAATTTTGAATTATTCTTTGAATAATTATTCAATTCTTTGACTCTAAAGTTCTTGCTTTATAAAACTAGATAAATTTTTATTCAGAATGAAAATAAATGTTGTCTTATATACCAGGACATACATTGAATAAACTGGGGAAAGACATTTTTGTAGTGTCAAAATCATCAGTTCATATTTTTGCTTGTATATTGCTATTATAAATTCAAAGCACACACAAGGTCCCAAGTTCAATTCCTGGTACCAAAAAAACAAATTCAAAGCACATTAACACAGTTAATTACACTGAGCTGTCGAAGAAGACAGTATTATACACAGTGTCCACTGACCCTTATATTCTTCATTTGGGCACATTGTGACTACATCCCGTGTGTCCAAAGGAGAGTTTATCATGTGTTCTCCTTTATCTTTGTACATTTTGTTTCATAATTCTGCAAACTAAACTCTTTCATAGAAAAACAAACAAATGAGCTATTGCTATATATGACCTCAAAATATATTAGTGAAAAAAGCATGTCAGAACATGTATACTAATGTAATTTTAGAAATGTGTATATGACCAATTTATTAAGGATACATGTTATAGTATTAATGTTTGAAAAATGTGGAATGATAAATTATGAATAATGGCTATTCCATTATCTGGCAGGAAATTATATTGAAGGAAATATATATGAGGAAAAATGGTGATACAGTTAAGGCTTTCCAAGGAGTTTGTTTTATTCTCTCAAATTAGATGGTATTCAGTTGTATATTTTAATATTCTCTTGTCATACATATTATTGTGAATATGTGGAGTATGTTATAATAAAATATTTTTGAAAAATAAAGGAGAGGTTCCATCAATCTAGTGAAGATCTTTGATCTTATCAAGAAAGCTTATGAGTGTTCTGTTCCCAAGAATCTGAAGAGGCAGTATCCTGTGCAGATTGTTCATTCCCACTTCATCATGTGTTTCTGAGACACATCTTTTGTCTTCCTTTAGTTGCTTCATGAGTATTGGATGACCTTGAGGAATCGTGTATCTGCTGTCGATGAACTTGCAATGGCGACAGAACGACTAAGAGTGCGGCATCCTAAGGAACCAAAGCCAAACCCACCCGTTCATCATATCATTGAACCACATGAGGTAAACTGGAAGGAAATGACAGGATAGGGCCCAGCAAATTGGTATCATGAAAAAAAGAACGACCCACAGAAGAGAGAGAGTCAGGGCAGTGTTCTCTTCTATTAAGTATGTGCTTAATATCTGCTAACAGGTCGAGCCATCGAAAATTGGCTTTATAGGTCAAAACTGGTCAAAGATGAACAAGTTCATATGTAACTCATGTTTAGTATCCACTATTTTGATAGATTTTATTTCTCTGCAAGTTGTGCATTCATCTCTTTTTTTGCATCTTTTATCAAATCTTCTAGATATTCTTGGTCATTTTTTAGACATATTTTATATTGCCTCAGCTTTATCAGGACTGGAAAAATTTTCCTCAAGAATAAATAAAAATTTTTCTTTTGCAATGATTTTCTCTTGCTATTATAAATATTTGCAATTTGGTTTCTAATGAATCCTCTTCGTACTACAGGATTATACTAGTCTTTTCTATTCCACATTAAAATACTATTTTATAATTTATTTTTATCCCATATGTGTTTAATGCTTTAAATCATTTTTTTCTATAAAGGTTGGAGACTAACTTAGAAAACCTTTAAAATAGTCATATGCTCTCAGTTAGACATGAATTCTTAGGAAGTTTTTTTAAAAGCAGATTCCACGTTTGATTCTTAAAACTGAAGGGAAAAAGGTAATTGCTGTTGCTTGAATTCTCCTTTCTGCTGTATTCTGCTTTGGCATAAGAGAAGGAAAGGCAGGGACATTCTTCTGAAAAAATCACTTTGGTCAAAGCAGCATGTCCTGTATTTTTTCTTCATCCCATGGATATAATACTGAGAAATGGTAAATAAATAGAATTTGAGTTGATTTTTAGCTAACTTTAGGTATATAGAATGCTTCCTTTTGAAAGAACCCTACACTAAATTTTATCATGTGTAAAGCAGTCTTTTTCCAATGTACTATTAAATACTCACTTTGTAAGTTTGAGGTTTAATATGTAAATAAATTTTCAGCCACCTCTCTGATTTGTAATAAAGGCTATTTGTTACTTGTTTTTAGGTGGAACAAAATCGTATAAAACTACTAAATGATAAAGCTGTTGCTGCATCACAGCTTCAGAAGAAACTTGGGCAACTTCTTTACTTAACTAATTTGGAAAAGGTACTGTTTTTAAAGATGCTGCTTTTCTAGTATTGTATTTTCATAATATTACCATACTAATGACTTCTTCCATTTAAAATACTATTCCTGTATTTAAAAGTACAGGTTTTTTAAAAATCTGTCTTTTATTTGTTTGTATTATGAGTCAGAAAACTAGCTTTGTTTAAAATAGCTTCACAAATCACAAAAGAAGATTATATATATAGAAATTGTAATTTACACAGATGATGTAAAAACACACACACTACATAGTAAACAGCATAAACTGACCATAGTTCAAAGCCTAGAATAGAAGTAATCCAGCCTGCATCTGGGTGAAAATTGCATTATATCACATATACATATATATTCATGCATATATAATACATATTTTTCAGTTTGCTTTTTGGGACTTCGAAATCTCTCAAAGCTGATAAATCAGAAGGCATGGTAATAAAGAGTAAAGGTCAATAACTTAATGTAATTCACCATACTTTTTCTGTTTTGTAATCAAAATAGTGTATAAGATGTTGATGATTTGATAGGTTGTTGATTAATTCAAGAATTGATAGACTGTTAGTTGACAGAGCAGCTTATCAGAACTGGTCATTACACAGAGGTATTTTCTTTTAGTATTGTTACAGTAGCATAGCATCTTTGAAATTCTCAAAGAAAACCTGCCAACCTAGATTTCTGCACTTAGAGGAAATAGCCTGACAAAAAACATAAATTGAAATGTTTTCAGATAAACTGAAAGAATTCATCCCCAGTAGACTCACAGTACAACAAATTTTGAAGGAAGTTCTTTGAACTGAAGAAAATTATTCTAGATTGAAGGATAGAACTATAGGAAGGAATGAAGAAAAAAGTAAAGCTTAAATTTGTAGGTAAACGTAAAAGACTGTTGACTATTTAAAAGAACCATTCTGTTGTGCAGAATACACGCATATGTGAAGTAAAATGTATGATAATACCACAAGAAAAGGTGGTAAGCCAATTTAAACTATTAGAAGATTCTTTTATTCTTTAAAGAAATAGCCAGGAATTAGGTAAGGATGTCAGACTTTGAGCACTTTGAGTAAACATGGCCTAAGTGCCACAGATAGCTACACCCAACAAATGTAGAATGTACCTTTTTTTTCAGTGTACATGGAACATTTACCAAAATCAAATTATAATGATTCAAAAATTAACTTAAAATTTTAAAAGGATCAGTATTATGTAAAGATACATTTTCTTACTAAAGAGAAATTTAGTTAGAAATCAGTAGCTAAAGATAGTTAAGACCCAAAATTGGAAATTAGGAACACATTTCTAAGTAACCCATGTCTCAAAGAAGTTGCATGAAAATATTCTGAACTGAGTCAAAGTAAAACACCTGACTATATATAAGATATGATTATAGGGAAATATCTGACCATTTTAATTGACATATGAAAGGGAAATTTACGTCTTTTAAATCAGGGATCTGCAGACGCCACACATAGGACCCCTCTAGCCTACCACTTTCTTTAGTGAAGTATTGTGTTGGAACATAGCCATGCTCATTGTTTTCCTGTTGCTTATGGCTGCATTTTACTCTACAAACACAGAACTGAGCAGTTGATACACAGACCATATGGCCCACAAAGCCAAAAAGATTTGCAGTCTGGCCCCTCACAGAAAGAGCACCGATCCTTTCTTTACATCAGAGGGGCTGGGGATTTAGCTCAGCGCCTGCCTGGCAAGCACAAGGTTATGAGTTCGATTTCCGGTACCGGAGAAAAACCAAAAAAAGAAAAAAAGAAAAAGAAAATAAATACATCAAAAAATAAGAGATGCTGTGAGGTATCGTAGATTGTCTACAAACTTCTGTAGTAATGTCCCTGTGTGTATACCTGCTTTTAAGCCATCCATATCCATACTGAGTCTGGGCTTGCTCAGATGACTACTTCTGACCTTATAACACAGTACAGACCTAGAAAGTCTGTATACAGCAGGGTTCTGCCACTATTATTGCTCTCTGAACTCTGAAAATAAGCGAGAAAGATGAGATTAACTTTTTGGAAAGCTGAGCCTGCAGTTCACCCACTGTGTTTTTAAGGGATTTGTTATGCTATCTGAGACACAGATCAAAAGTTAACAGGCAAAATTAGTTCAACTTTTTAAAATGCCTGTATACTTCCATTTTAGTTAATGAAGTTTTGGGCTCCTGAGAGGGGCTGAATCTATATACAGTTTTAAACAGCTTTCTTTTGTTTCCTTACTCATAAGCCAAAGAATAATTTTATAAATGTTTAACTTTAGGGGCTGGGGATTTAGCTCAGCGGCAAAGCGCCTGCCTGGCAAGCGCAAGGTCGTGAGTTCGGTTCCCGGTACCGGAGAAAAACCAAAAAAAAAAAAAAAAAAAAATGTTTAACTTTAGTTAATGAAACCACAGAAACGGTAGTGGTCTACCTAATGTACTTTCTTTTGTTTTCTTCAGTTTTAAAATTTGTTTGGTAACTTTTGAAAGCTCTTCCAGTTTTTGTAATAATTTTAATGAGATTTTCAGAAGCCATTATGTTTTGATATAATTTCCAGACATAAAACTCAAATCAATAATATTTCTGTTTTCCAGCTATTTGCCTTTCTAGTTTTTGCCTAGCGAGATTAGAAAATGGGTGCTAAGAGGCAGCCGTTATTAGTAACAGGCAGTGTTATGTAACTGTGTTGTCTGCTCCTCCTCTGATCTGTGTCAAGTAGGCAGACATTAGAAGTGCGTATTTTCTTGGAGGTTTAAGGAGCCTTTATTTCAAGATTATAAATTAATCTATATTTCTTAATAACAAAATCTAACCTAAAAATAAAATTTTGAAAATTTAGCATGTTACAGTTTGCTTTTAATTTTGCAATAAATTACAATTACTGGTAATATAACAAACTGTAATAAAAATTGTTACAATTTTACTTTTTATGACTTTAATAAGTGTTATGTGTGTAACTCAAGAATAGTGATATTATGTAATAGATAAAATATTTATCTCAAGAACTAAATTATTTAAATTGCAATTACCAACATTCACTTTTGTGAAGTGCAAAATATGTATCAGATTGCAAAGGTAAACATGTAACTAGCATGTTTTTGGATTGTCCTTTTCTGCGTAGTCTCAAGACAAAACCTCAGGAGGTGTTAATCCAGAACCTTGTCCAATCTGTGCTCGACAGCTGGGGAAACAGGTAAAATTATAACTTATTTACTTACAGTCTTCGGAGGCTTCTGCATACAGTCTCTCTCTCCTTTTTTCCTTCTTTCCCTTCTCTTCCCCCTTTCTTCATCACAACTCTGTAGGAATAACAAGTGTCTCCTCCCATGTTCAAGTTAGGGCTAGAATTTAGGTGACATGCTTAAGGCTATATATGAACATTCTTAAGGCTATATATATAAGGCTGTGTTTGAACAATCTTTATCCTACTTGATAAGTTGAAAAAAAGATTTTATTCTGAGTGTGGTGGCATACACCTGTAATCCCAGCACTTGAGAGGCTGAGAGGAGGATCACTGTGAGTTCAAGGCCAACCTGGGCTACATAGTGAGTTCAAGACGAGCCTGAACTATATAGGGAGACCCTGTCTCAATAAAACCAAAAATATATGTATATGTATTTCACGTATTACTTAGGAAATACTGAGTGAACCTGTGTTTTTCATGAAAGATTTTTAGTTTTGATATTTCCAAGCATAAGGTTATTTCTATGTAATTTAATTTTTGTGAAGTTATTATATTATCTGGTAATTGTACAGAAATATAATACAGATGGATTTACTTAAGAAGGTAATACAGCGGTATAGTCGTGTAGCTCCTAGCATTATTAATGTGTTATAATCCAGGCATTAAAGTAAAAATAATATTTCTCTTAGGGAAAGTTACCTGGAATTTTTAGAATACCATTTTAGTAAATAAGTGTATTTCTTTGTTATTTTTAACTTACAAATGTTTATAAATGTGACAGCAGCATATTAGTTTGCTTTTGAACGGTTCATATCTCTACCCAGCCGATTCATTTCTGCTTTGTATGATAAATCAGTATGTTTATATATAATATCAGAATATCATTGCATTTCAACACTTGGAAAATAAGTTAAGCAAGTAAACATTATTTTAAGCAAGTATTATAAGCAAGTAATACTTGGCTGCTTTTTTTCTATAGAACTGAGAATGCAGAGTTAAATGTGTAAGCTCCATATTCTAAGCATCAGTAATCAAGAAGGAATCTTTCAGTTTCTAAGATTTATGGAGAAGGTGAATTCTCAAAGGATACTTCGAGTATAAGTTTTAAGAGGATAGATGTTACGTTGGAAAGTAAACAGCAGGAAGGTGTACAGACACTGGTGTTCTGGCGACCAAAGTCAGGATGCAAGTGCTGTTAGGACAAGAATGGAGGGGGCTGGGGGCAGCTCAGTGGTAGAGCTTGTGCCGGTATTTTTAAGGCCTGAGATTCAATCCCCTGTGCCACCAGAGTGTGGGGGTGCTCATCACAGTGTCTTTTTTATTTTTAGCTTTGATGAGATTTGTGCACTTGGGTTGTCTCTAATTTTTATTTCATTTCTTTGGGTTTTTTTTGAAACAGGGTCTTGCTGTGCAGTTCAGCTAGGCCTTGATTTTGTGTATGTATTTGTTTGTTTGTTTTGGTACTGCAAATCGAACTCAGAACTTTGCGCTTGTCAGGCAGGCACTGTGCCACTGAACTATCTCCCTGGCCTTATTTCATTTTTGTCTTAAACATTTAACTTACAGTTTGTAGAGTTCTTTTATATACATTGTTTGATTCAGTTGTACTATAATGTAGGTCTCCTGCACTTAGAACAGACTGGATTATAGCAATGATAATAAAACTGGGCTGTGTAAACTCCGCTCCTATCCACAGTCTCTAGGAACTCTAAACCTTTCCCCTTAGCTTCCCAGTTCTCTGCCTCCTCTTTAAATTAGGGCTGTTAAGTTAGGATGTATCAGAGGTAACTCAGGTGCCCATTGATGCTGCTGCAGGTGTTGCTGTTTGTTTCTGTTCGGGCAGTTTCACTGTACCCCTCTCTGAATGCTCTGGTGTGGGGTGGCTCTGATTTGCCCTCTGTTGTGAATGTGGGTAGACCTGTTGTGCTCCGTAGCTTGTCTGTTATGAGCTCCCCTGTCACAAAAATCCTCTCAAGTACAGGAAGTACCCTTAATCCCCAGTGGCCCTGGAGGTACATAGTGTCCAAACAGTGCCACTCTGAGTGAGGCAAAAGTGCTAGCGAAGCAGCTCAATTCTGTTCCAGCCTCAGCTCCTGAGGACTCTGGTGCAAAGCTTTGAGAACAGAGATGCAAGTAGAGGACAGTAGAGATGGTGTCAGCCAACCAAACCCCAAGTAACCCCTATTCCTTTTGAGTAACTGTAAGTAAAACCAGGCTTGTCTCCCTCACATTTTCTCACTGATTGAATTCTTTTCCAAGGCCCTGCTTAGGGCTCCTTCGCAGCGCCTTGGGTGGGCCCTGCTGCACACTTTCTTTCTATACAGGTCTCAGTCCTGGAAAAAACAAAGTTGGAAACCCGGGAACCTTGCACTCCTAACACTGTTCAGTTTTCATTGTTACAGTTTTTGCCAGGTGAAAAAAGGTTAAATAATTTCATAAAATTGCCATAGCTCTTGGAGTGACTGAATATAATGTTTGTCTACACCTTTGTTACCAAAGAGAGGCATATGCTTCACAGTATGCACCAGAATTTCGGAGATTATCATTTTTCTTTTCTCTTAATTGTACTAGGTATTTTTCAGAAATGTCTTTTTGACTTCTTAAATGTATCCAGAACCACTTTTTAAATAAATCAGATACTAGTTCATTTCATTTTATACGCAGATGCTTTAACATGGGAAAATATCAATCTACTTAGTAAGCTGAATAGGATATATTCTCTCAAATTTAATATTGTTCTCAGTTTTTCTGTTATAAGTGCCGTTAGAGTGCTGAAAGAATAATTTACCTTTTTTCTAAATCTTAAATGATAATACGAGCTTCTTACAAAATAACGATGACTGACTTGAGTGGCTAGAACTAAACACTATGAAAGCTTACTCTAGACTTAAAATGATTAATTTAAAAAACATTTATGTCTTCAAGACTATTAATGCCATGAAATGTCCAGGAAGTGAAATTGTGAGTCATTTCTTTTGTTATATTTATGGACTGGAAAGCATCTGTAGTGGTGTCTCACTGAGGCTTGTTCCCTGTGTTTTCTGTTTTAGTGGGCAGTACTGACCTGTGGGCACTGTTTCTGTAATGAGTGCATTGCTATCATTATCGAACAGTACAGTGTGGGGTCTCACAGAACCTCCATTAAATGTGCCATCTGCCGCCAGACCACGTCTCACAAAGAAATCTCCTATGTCTTCACCTCAGAGCAAGCAAACCAAGAGGAGGACATTCCCGTGAAGGTAAATTGGTCAAGAGCACACTGCAGCATAGCTATAGCAGTGTAATAGGAATCAGCATCTGACCAAGGAGAGCATTAAAATCAGAACAAAGTTGGCACAGTGAGTATGTAGAAACCACTGCTGTCCATTAAGAATGGAGGGGGCTGAAAGCTTCAGCATTACCACCTACTCCTTCACTGTGGGAAGACCACGACACTTATTCTAACAGGGTTAGCAATAGTCAGTGCCTACTATGGCAGAAAGAACTGCAGCTCCGTAGCAGCTGTACCAGTGATGGCGAGCCTTTTAGAGCTTTCAGTGATAACAGCTGACTGCAGCACATGTACTGTGGCTTCGCCATCACACATTTATACTGTTTCTCTCTTACAAATAGATAGAGTTCTGGCTTACTTAAAGAAAGCTTTCTTTTTGTTCTTTTCTTCAGCCTTCATTATCAGGTAAAAAAGTATGTACCCGACAAACTTGAAGGGAAAAATAGATTGGTTACTGACATTAACAAAGATTTCCACAAGAAAGACGTTATGTGCATTGAAACACTATGTACTGATATTTCAGGGCACAAGCAAAATTTCACTTTACTTTCCTAATTTTTTCCCATGCTCCTTCAGGATTTTCAAATAATTACTAATTTGAGAAACATACAGAATTGAGAATGGGACTTTTGCCTAAGGAGTACTTAAATGTTTAATGGAAATTCTTTCCTAGACATTTTTGTTCCTTGTTTTTCTCAAACATGCTTCTTAAATATTTCTAATCAAACTTGGACAAAGGGCCAATCAGTATGTAAATATAGTGGGGAATATGACTCAAGGAGTAGCTTGGAGGATGGTATGGCTCTTGTAGCAGTAGAATCTTCTTCATCAGTTCCTTCTGGGTTCCTTTTGGGTTCTGTGCGTTCTCTTTTCATGTATTTGTAGAGAATGTGTTCTGTGAGTAGAATTGACAGCAAGTTGAAATTTGCTATAGTGGTTACAGTGCCCCATCCCAGCAAAACTATAGTTGGATTAAAGAAGTTTTAATTGCTATTTTTTCCTACTCTCATTTAGTAAAACCTGAAAATATCAGGCACAGTGCTTTGTAGTATATAAACAGAACTCAGAAGTTGGAAAGACTTTTGTTCGTTCTCTCATTCCACTCATAACCACTGAACAAATACTGCGTGGCAGGCAGCGTGCCGGGCTGGACAGGTACAGCATCTACTCATGAATAACACCGCCCGGGGCACTGTCCCTGTGGTTTGTACAGTTCGGTAATACGGTATCTAAAGGAGTGATCTTGTGGAAAAGAAGTTCCCAGACACACACACACACACACACACACGCACGCACGCACGCATGCACACAGTATATGAAAAGATCCAAGATAAGAATGACTGAAATGGAGCTGAGTGGCTGAAGTGCAGAGAGCAGGTTTGGAACTCAGTGTGCAAGGCACAGGCAGGTTGGCGGTGTGAAAAGGCCACCTGAAAGTTGGAGAACTTTATCTTCACTGTGATCAGAAAGCTGTTAAAATGTTATAAGCAAGAAAGTACCGTGATTGAATTTAGATTTTGAAGATTCTTGCTGCAGTGTGGAGCACTGCACAGATGAATGAGCGATAGAAAGGAATAGTGTAGAAAACGTTTGGAGAGGTCAGTTTAGAAAGCCACGGCAGTCCACTTGGTGTCTTTGGTGACATGTTGGCAGCGGAGGTGGGGAGCAGAGGATATATTCAAAAGGTGTGTAAAGTTAAGGAGGAAATAGAATGTTGGCGGCAAAGGTGAAGATGGAAACTTCAGAGGTGATCTCTTAATTTGTGATGTGAAAATCAAGTGGATAATGGTGCGCTTACTGATAAGATTTGGAAGAGGAGTATATTTAAAACATACTATATTTGACATTTTTAATGTGGCATGGAAGATAGAAAATCCAGTCTGGCTAAATGATCTTTGAAGGCATGGCATCAAATGAGAAAGAAGGTAAGAAATAGAGAGTTAGCTGCAGGTAATTCCCACCGCCCTTAACTTTTTAAATAAAAAGGTTAGAAGACAACCTAAGAAGGAGTTAAAGACATGGGCAACCCAGGACGGCGTGCTGCCAGCCGAGGTCACAGGAACACCCTGCTTCCGTGCAGAGACAGCTACCAGCTGAGGATGGATCAGCTGCACGTAATACGGGCTTATGCGCTGGCCCAGGTCGTAGTGATGTCACAAGGAACTCTGCAAATGGGATGAATGTAGAAGACAAAAGTACACTGGAAGAGACTGAGGAGTGAACAGGAAGTGAGTAAGTGGAGACAAAAATCCCCAACTTCCGTAAACGTGGCTGTGGAGTAGAAAATCAAGAGTTGCAACCAGAGGCATACAGTACAAAAAGATGATATTTCTGTTACATTTTTTAAGAGATAAAAGACTGTTAAGCATGCTTAATCTCCATTTTTTAAAAAAAGCAGATAGCCTGAACTTGTAGGAGGGAAGGAGTAATCTGTAGCATTGTTTCCTGAGAAGGGAAGGAGAGTGTTGATGTATGGAGAGCAGGTAGAGGTCTCATTGAAGTCAGATAACAGCTGTGGCTTGAGCTGTTGAGCAAACAAGCTATTAGGATAGCCATCTAAAAGTGGGAGAACTTACAGATCTCAGAGAGGACAGCATTGAATGCTCTACATATGACTGCAGACAAAGGTAACCCCGCTGAGGTAAAGGGGAGAAGGTGCTAGAAGGTGAAGTGGTGAAGCGTCAGTGTTGGATGAGCTGTCCGGGTGTAAAATGCGTAATACACAGAACTGATGGAGAGGTAAAGGTTGTCAATTAGGCACCAAAGTTCTTCAGGGCATGAAAGTTAACTTTTTGTAAGTGATGGCAGAGATTAGAGTTAGAGGCTAACTGGGCTTCAGAAGGCTCGAGGGAATGGGAAACTTTTACAAAAACAAGAAGTACTGACCTGAAATATGCATCAGGAGCCAAAGAAAATAGTACCAGTACTCTAATGCAAGGGTATATGAGAATAAACATCCTCCATTCACAAGGGCTGCTTAAAAACAGTATGCTCAAAGGATAGCCAGGTTCTAATTAAAGTAAGAAGATAAAGAGCAGTATTCCCGCAAGGTTAAAAAAAAAATAAGTCCAGGTTTGTTGATCTTAAAACACAAGTGCCATAGGGCTGGAGGAAAAGAGGAAAGTGTGTTTGCCAGTAGAAACCCTGGCAGGATGGATAGGCGGAGGGAGCTGTGGAGCAGCGTAGAGTAACAGTATGGGCAAGGACAAGTGAGGAGAGGGTGACGGAAGGTTCATCTAGTCCTGTTCTCTGTCTGCATCCCCTGGATGAATGTGTGTTTATGAATCAGATGCCGAAGAACTGCGGAGTGAAGAGTTCGGCAGCCTCATGCGCAGTCTCCGACAGCTCTGAGGCCTCCAGTCCTACCCACCACTCCTCCCCAGGCTCCTCTCCACTTCCTTCCTGCTCCTTTCTCTCCCCTTCCCTTCCCTTTCCTTCCCCGAAAGGTAGTCTTTCTTAGTTGTTTTTGGCTTTTATTCTGTCTCATTTTCTGGCCACAGGTGGCATTTGTGGCTACAAAGAGGGCGCTCAGTTAGAGGGTGAAATCATTCATCACAGCACAAGCGGCCAGCATGCGACAGAACTGCTGTGTCAGGCCCAGGCAGCGAGGCAGAGGGCGGAATAGCTCTAGCTACCAGTAAACAGTACAGCCTCTGCGCGACTGAGCCCCTGAGCCGCCGGCCCGACACCTGTTCCTTTGGTGGCAGCTTCTCTAGACATTTAGGAGAGAGACCAGGCCAGTTATATTTGCTGTCCTGTTCAGACAGGCATACTGTTAATTGTGCACTCACTCCTCCTGCCTTTCATGGGTCCTGAGGGATCCATGAATTGGGGAAAGAACTTACAGATTATAGAACTTGCTAGAGATAACAGTTTCCCTCTGGCTAAGATGATTATAGGGTTACAGTTCCTTTTTATGGAACACATGACTGAATGTTGTACCTATTATGTAAATAAGCTTTATCCCTCCTCCACTTTCTCACATTTATTTTTGCACATTTGCGTTTGCTTACTTCCTCATCTGTCACCCTTTGTGTCTGCCACATCTGCCATCTGAGCCCTGTTACCTCTTCTGCCTTGTGCGCATTTCTGCCCTAGTCAGTCACTTTCTCCTTGAAGCATCTGCTTATTGTATTTGCACTTTTCGCCTCAGTCTTTAGATGATCATCTCACCTATACTGAAGTGGAGGAAAAAGTGACCATATATGAAATAAAGATGAGTCCATGTAAATAGTGAAGGTATTATTTTCAAATTTCACACCTATTGGTTCAAGCTACTCTTAAACCTAGGAGTATTTTTCTTTTATACTACTGCTATTATCAAACCTCTAATATTTAATGAACAGTATTGAGAGTTTATTTCATTAAAGTTTTTGTTTTATTCAAAATGTACATTTCATTGAAAGTATTCATGGCAAGACTCTTGGACATGGCAAACAGTATAATGTGATTTTCCTAATGTTTATTCATATAGTTGATATCAGATGAAAGATATTTGGAGAATATAAAAATACTACTGAACAGTATCCAACCTTTTTTTCTATTGGTACTTGTGGAAATTAAAGATTATAGAGTGTAGGAAATCTTGTTGACTGACCGCAGAAATAAAATGAATATTGGGATCACAAACATCCCCTTGGTGGGTGCACTTAAGTTAAAGACTGTGTCTTCATGAACACAGTGTGACAGTATTCCTGAGTGACCTTTGGAACCTGCTGGGAACTTCACAAAGTAAACAAAATTCCCCTTGCAAGTTCTGACAACTGCCAGGCATTTTGGATGGTGAAGTAGGCCTCTTGGCAGAACATATGCCCCACGTGGCATGTTCCCTATGTCTTGTGTCTGGCTAGAGTTCACACCAAGTGTGTTTGCCAGTAGAAACCCTGTCCCTGTCATGGGTGAGCTTCTTACATCATAAGAAGTTTCTGTGTAGGAGAAGGCCCGCTACCTGGATACAGCCTCAGCAAACAGCACCCTTCCCGCCTCCCCCGCCACGTGCGTGCACAGCTGCTTCCTCGTCTCAAAGCCTTTGTAGAGCTGCTAATCAGCTGCTTCAATTTTAAAAATGTTTTGACTCATTACACGTGGGATATGGTCCAAGATTCTGATTGTACCATTAAAATAGTAAAAGTCTAAGAATTAAATTACAACCCTCCATTCGTAGGTAAATAAATGGGTGCAACTTGAGAATATAATGTTAAGTGAAATAAGTCAGACACACGAGCTCAAACACTGCTACCTGTATGAGAAACACACTGTTTTTATATATGTCATATCTACATCTACACGCACATAAATCAGAGCATCTAGAAGAGAGAGAAATAGGAAGTAGGTAGTTCAGATACTTCCTAAATTACATATTCTGCCATTTTTTAAAAAAGTATTTCAATATATATGCTAGTTTATTTCAGTTCCTTGAAAAGGAAGTTTGTGTTGTTATCCATTTATTTTTTTGTAAGAGTCTTTGGTTTATGTCTTGTACTGAGTAACTACTTTGAAGATAATGATACACAGTGTGATAGCTATTGTTATTCTCTCATTATTTAGTTATACAAAAGAAAATAAAAAATAAGTTACCATCCTCCCATCCAAAGTAAAACTCTTATTTGTATGTAGGAAATAAGGGTAGAAAAAAATTGATATTGACTAGTTGATTGATTTAGTTAGGAGAGGTACTGGGGGATTAAAACCAGGGCCTTCAGACTGAACTACATCCGCAGCTCTTTTTTAATTTTTTATTTTCAACCAGGTTTGCTAAGTCACTAAGTTGCCCAGGCTGGGCTTCCATTTGTAGTACTCCTCCCTCAGCCTCCCGGACCCCTGGGATTGTAGGCATGTGCTATTGTGCCCAGCTACCATTCACAAAAAAGAAAAAATTCAGAAAACAGCAAAATGTGCACAGTAAAAATAATGCTTACCTCTGTTCTCCTTTTTTTGCCTTAACATTAAGTAGTTTCACCTGTAGGACTTTCAGTAAGATACATGAAATTAACAACAACAACAAAAAAAAACAGTAGAAATAGGCAGAATCTTCCTACTCTACAAGTACGAAGAAACTAGTGTATCCACTCTTTCTTTGATCATTCTACTATCTCCTAATTTTTATAGCATCCCTTATGCTGTACATAATATTCATACTTGATTATCTAATTATGTACTTGTCTTCCTTAGCCAGAAAAGAATTGGTAAACATGTACACAGTATTACAGTATAAATAACTGCTTACCATAAAACCAAGTAGAATGAATATAGTCATGTCGAAAGGAAGACAATGCTTTGTCATTGAAACTTTACCTTTCAGGTTTGTGCTAATATTGTTTGGACAAGATAGCATGCCTATATCTTGTACTCTGAATACTATGAAGACAATTAATATGCAGTGTATTAATTACTATAACTGTCTTACTAACCTGTTTTGAAACTGTTTTATTATTTTTTTCTCTTTAAAATAAAAAATAAATAAATAAACTTTACCTTTCAAAGAATCTTCTAAGTACCTTAGGCTAATAAAGGAGGGTAGCCTCCTTTATTTCCGTGTCAGTTTTATCTGCCACCATTAACCATGGAATCCTCATTCTAATTTCCTTTTTCACTGTGCTATAATGCTTCAAGAAATCCGCCCCCCCAAAAAAAGAAATTTTCTCCTACTACTATGTAAATGGAAAATTTCAGAGTTCTTAACAGTTCTAAAAATAAATTCATTCTGCCTTCACTATAGAGTAACTGTACGTCCCCCTTATGACAGATTTCACTGGAGGTATTTTATGTATATCGTGTTTATCCCGTATATATATATAGAGAGAGAGAGAGAGGAAGAGAGAATGTATATTAATATATAACATATGTAAAAACCTCTGAAGCTTTGGCTTGCTTATTGACATAAAGTAGTCTCTAAACATAAAAGTTCCTTCTTCTATTTGGTAAAGAATAAGACTAAACACACCTGTCATGTCTACTGTGTTGACTTTTCAGTGATGTTCTTCAGGACTCAGCAGCCGTTTCAGCCCTTCCTTCTGCACATGGAGCTAAGCACGGGAACCTGGAGATATGCTCAGAAAAAGGAGTGCTAGATGTGACCAGATTAGGCAAATAGAGAAAAATAGGCGACACAGGAAGGACTAGACTGTGACAAGGGGATATAACGGGCAAGCTCCTGGCCTGTGGGCAGCGACTGGCATGCCTTGCTTCATACAAAGCAGTGGTAACGTTCTAGTCATAGAGCAGTGCCGTTCTTTTACATAAATTAAGTACAAGAAACCTTTTGCAGCTTTAGCTGACAGAACTCTTATCCATCCTTGTGCCTTTCCTTTCTTCCCCAAAAAAGGGGTCTCGGCAGACAGAAAAGAGATGTGAAAGAAGTAGAGTGAAGCCAGCTTTATTGTCTTTCTGTACTACACTCAAAGATTTTACTGTTTTTGTTCCCTTCCTTTTCCCTGTATTAGACTTGCTGGAGTGAAACTTGGGACCACAGTCTAGGATTGCATTGGTAAAATAGTCTTATCATGGAGCAGAGCGAATGAGCACATTCTAAATCAGATGCTACTTTATTGCTTTCTTGCTAGAATTCTTTCAGTCTACTAAATATACACCAAAGAAACAAAACATCCTTCCTTCCATCCTTTTAATAGATTGAACATTTTGTAGCTCAGAGTTCAGGGCCTGTGACTGCAGAGTTCCCTGTTCCAGTCAGAGTTGTATGACTCTCATCCAGTCTCTAGTTGACCATGGTGAACACTAGGTAGTGACTCAGAGAGAAAAGTCCCAAAGATACAAGTAAGTCAAGGCAGGAGATGGATACCGTGTCTTTCTTCTGAAACTGGGTCTTGGTCATTGACCAACCATGCTCTTTCAGAATTGCTTATGGTCTTGCTTTTCATTTGGAAATAAAGCAGCACAAGCAGAAAAGAAATAAGAGCATTCATGCATAAGAGCTTAACATGGTAGGGATGTATTTTTCTGAAGACTGGAAATCAAAGCTCATAAAGTTGGTGAGCCTATTGAACTCTTCTATAACTGCTGATAGGTGGATGAAAAAGCAAATTAACATTGCTTATCCTGAGTAGATTGTACTGTCCTCCAGTTGCTGACTTTTCTTCCAATACTAGTTCCAGTGATCTCATCATCCCATATCTAACAGAACTCACCGTATAGCCTGTCCTGTGTTAGGTGCTATTCTCTTCCCGTTCTTTTCACTGCCACCCTTGTCAAAGTCCTAGCTTTTGTAAGTGGAAAGCTGGAGACTGATTATAAGATTTGACTTGCCTATTGTGGTTTATGTTGAATAAGTAAAAAATATGTTGGTTTTAGATTGTATTCTTTTTCTCTTTTATTTTTATTTTGTTTACTTAGCACATTTGGAATTGAAAAGCCTGAATGTAAACATTAATTTTTTGCAGTAAATAGACTGATTGAATACATGCACTTTACAAAAGACTATGGTACTCTGAGAGAAGGTAAATGTCATTTAATACTTATTTTTAAATAATATATCAGCCAATGAGTAACAGAAGTATACTGTACTCTGAGGTATGATATGATAATATCTGCGTTTATATATAACGATGGCAGGACAATTGAGCTAAATGCTTTTCTTCAAATAAAATTCCTCATCTTTCTCTTATGCAGGAACAAATGCCAGGTATAAAAAAACTAACAAAATACTTAAGTCCAAAAGTACTTACTGTGCAGAAGTCATTCATCAGTATTTGGAAGCTATTGTAACTACTATAATGTATTAATATAGCACTTTTACCCACATTAATTCATTTAACACCATTCAATCTGAATAATGAATTAAAAAATAGAAAATTAGATACAATCCACATCTAACAATCGTATCAAGAGGCCTTATATATCATGACCAAAATGTCCTAATTTGGCAAATGATATAAATTCACAGTTTGCAAAGGAAGACTTCTAACTGGCCGGTAAATTATATTCAGATTCACTGTTAGGAAGGTGTAGACTAAATGAAAATTCTTCATTTCACCAAATTGGCAAAAATTGAACTTTACCAAGTGTACAAAAAATCAACACATTTAACTGTTAGGAGTTACAGCATTTTTAAGTAGTTTGATGAAGAATCTATCAAAATCTACATACATAAAAGATTTGTCTAACTTCTGACCAATTTCATTTTCCAACAAAAATATTTACACATGTACCTAAAACTGTAAATTGTAGTTGCTATGAAATATTCTTGTATTAGCTAAACAGAATGGAATCAGTTTAAATATATATTAATAAGCAAATATTTCATAAATGTTGTATATACAGTAACATGCATCCATTGAACCAAGGTACATATGTAGATTCTATAGCATAAGGTGGGTGGATATAATGTTACAGGTCCATGTTGTAAAATGTGTTTAACAATATTTGTGGATTGTATATGCATATTTCATGTAGGCTTCTTAAATGCCTATTTAAAAGGTAACTGCCAGATACTGAGTAGTGTTTAAAGAATATTGGGCATAAAAAAGTTTTTAGAAATTCAGGGGTTTTTTTAATCCTGTGTATTTTTGTTAGCTAATTTGTCCAATTAGCATATATTGCTTTTTTCATCTTCAGCTTAGCCAAAAAGTGCTTATGAAGTACCTAGCAAGGCTAGAAACCATATTTTTATCTTACTGAGTAAATCATATTTTTCTTTTATTCAGTATAATGTCTTTCTGTGTTACCTTTTTATATCATTGGTCCTTTATTGTCTACAGCATCCTCTTCATTTAACAGCAAATTATGGATTCTTACTAAAATCAACTCAGAGAGTAGTAAACTTTTGACATAGCATCTTCCAACTTGAAGTAGTATTTTCATGCTCATTTATCAATGAAGTTTTCATCAGTGGTCTAAAATGTGAAATCATCTATGGAAAAGATACTTTTATGAATTGATGGAGCACAAAGCCACTGACGCATGAGGCCACCAACTTCTGTCTCCATTCTTCTTATTCTCAGTAGTCACTTTGGCTCCACTTGGAAGAGGACATATGAATTTCATAACTCCTGGCCAAGCCGAGCTTCTGATTGTGCTATTTCACTATTATTATTCTTTTTTTTTTACTTTAAAAATAAAAGGAGGAAAACATTAACAGACAACCTTTTACAAAATAGCAAAAGAACAGTACAGACAATACAGAGTTACAAACAGAGTGGTAGGAAATTAACTGCTTGTTGTATTACATACTGACATGTTCAAAGTGGTTTCTCATGAAAACAGAGACATGCAATATTGATCAATCAAGGACTCATTGACAGTTTCTTTCATCAAAGAAATAGAAGAAAGTAGAACAACTATGTTAACTATCCTGTATATGCATACATAAAAAAATTTCTCCTCCTTCCTTTCTCTTTTCCCACATCCCAGTTGCCCTTTACCCTTGAGTGTTTTCCTATCATTTCACAATGATAAGAATGTCTGTCTTACCTCCTAGTTTAAATTAACTCTTTCAGGTTTTACACTAATGAAACAATGCAGTGCTTGCACATACAGGTCTGATTTATTTCACTTATGAGTATGGTCTCTGGTTGTGACCACTTACCTATAAAGGCCTTGAGTTTATCTTTCTTTATAGCTGAGTAATATTCCATTATATAAAAGTACCACAATCCTCAGTGGATGGACATTTGGGTTGCTTCCACAATTTAGCAATTATAAATTGTGCTGCTATGAACATAGGTGCACATATATCACTGTGATATGATGTTTTTAGATCTTCTGGGAAAATACCCAGAAGGGGAATAGCTGGGTTGAATGGGACCTCTAGACCTAGTTTTGTGAGGAATCTCCAAACTGATTTCCACAGTGGTTTCACCAGTCTGCATTCCCACCAGTGGAGAAGGGACATATGTAGATTTGTTATTGGTTGATTTCGCCAGCATTTGTTATTGATTGATTTCTTAATGCTAGCCATTCTTACTGGGGTAAGGTGGAATCTCAGTGTTGTTTTAATGTGCATTTCTCTAATGACTACTGATGTTGAACATTTTCTCATGTATTTATTTGCCATTTTTATTTCCTTATCTGAGAAGTGTGTTTTCATCTCAGCTGCCCATTTTTGGATTGGGTCTTTGAATTTGGATGGGGCTGATATTTTTTAATTCTTTATATGTTCTAGATAGAAGCCCTTTGTCTGAGGGACAGTCAGCTAAAATTTTTTCCCACTTCGTGGGTTTTCTTTTTACTCTGCTGGTGATTTCTTTAGATGTGCAGAAACTTTTCAGTAGGATGAGATCCCAGTTGTTGATTCTTTCAAGTGTTTCACATGCAGTTTGGTTTTTGTTCGTGAACTCTGCCTACCGCTATGTCTTCAAGATTTTTACCTACTTTCTCTTCCAACCGATTTAGTGTTTCTGTTTTAACATTGAGATGTGTGAACCATTTTGACTTGAGTTTGGTGCATGGTGATAGGCTTGGGCCTATTTTCAGTCTTTGGCAGGTAGCAGGCCAGTTTTTCCAGCACCATTTATTAAAGAGGCTACCTTTCTTCCAGTGGAATTGTTTGGCCCCTTTATCAAAGATTAGGTGGCTGAGTGTGTTTTTGGTTGTGGCTGTTTCTTCCAGTCTGTTCCATTGATCCTCAGGTCTGTTTTTTAGCCAGTACCAGGCGGATTTTATGACAGTAGCTTTGTAGTATAATTTCAGGTCAGGGATTATGAGTCCACCTTACTTGTCCTTGTTACCCAGGATTGCTTTTGCTATTCTGGGTCTCTTCTGGTTCCAGATGAATTTAAGGCTTGTTTTCTTGAGATCTGTGAGGTATGCTAATGGTAGTTGAATGGGAATTGCATTGAATCTGTACAGCAGTTTTGGGAGTATGGCCATTTTCACAATGTTGGTTCTTCCGACCCATGAGCAAGGAATATTTTTCCATTTACTGAAATCTTCTTCGATCTCTTTTTTCAGAGTACTTTAGTTTTCATTGAATAGCTCTTTTACTTCTTTTGTTAGATTGATTCCTAAATATTTCAATTTCTTGGATGTTATTGTGAAAGTTGTGGTTTCCTTAATTTCTCTCTCAGTCTGTTTTTTGTTTGTGTATAGGAATGCTATCGATATCTGGGTGTTGACTTTGTATCCAGCTACACTGCTGAATTCGTTGATTAATTCAAGGAGTCTTCTTATGGAGTTTTTGGGGTCTTCCATGTAAAGTATCATGTCATCTGCAAATAGTGATAGCTTTACTTCTTCCTTTCCTATCTTTATTCCTTTTATTTCTGTCTCTTGTCTAATTGCTCTGGCTAGTGGTTCCAGAACTATATTGAACAGGAGTGGTGACAGCAGACATCCTTGTCTTGTTCCTGATTTTAAAGTAAAACCTTTCAGTTTTTGTCCATTTAGAATGATGTTGGCTGTTGGATTGTCATAGATGGCTTTGATCAGGTTAAGACCACCTGTTCCTATTTTCATTTGTCATAGATGGCTTTGATCAGGTTAAAGACCACCTATTCCTATTTTCTGAAGGGTTTTTATTAGAAATGTGTGTTGGACCTTTTCAAAAGCTTTTTCTGCATCTATTTGAGATGATCATGTGGTTTTTGTCTTTGGATCCATTGATATGGCATATAACATTTATAGATTTGCGAATATTAAACCAACCCTGCATTCCTGGAATAAATCTGACTTGGTTGTGATGTATGATTTTCTTGATAATTTGCTGCATTCTATTTGCTCGTATCTGATTGAGTTTACATCTGTATTCATTAGGGAGACTGGTCTGTAGTTCTGTTTCTTGGTTGGGTCTTTCTCTGGTTTTGGTAGTAGCTGTATACAGAGTGTTCCACCCCACAACATCAGAATACACATTTTTCTCAGCTGCATATGGGACTTTCTCTAAAATAGACCACATCCTAGCCCATAGAGCATACCTACCAAAATGCAAAAGAATTGAAATTACCCTGTGCATATTATCTGACCATAGTGCAATGAAATTGGAAATTAATGACAAAAGGAACTCCAAAAACTCCATAAACACTTGGAAATTAAACAACAACCTCCTAAACAACCAATGGGTCACGGAAGAAATTAAAGAGGAAATTAAAAAATACCTACAAACAAATGAAAATGTCAATACAATGTACCGGAATCTATGCAAAGTATTATTATTCTTTCACTGTAGGAAATAACTAGGCTGAGACTGAGTCACGGAGAATCGTGGCATTTGGAAGGGATTGACAGCTGCCAGTGAACTTACCCAGCTTCACTGATCTTTTCCTTTATAGAGTTAACACCCCGTTTGGAATCATGTTTAAAAGCTTACTTGGTTTTCTTTTGAACTTTTGTAAGAAACAGCTTAATAGGAGGAAGAGTTCATAGTTATCCTGATAGATCACTGGAAGTGTTTTGAAAAGTGAGGCAGTGCAAGGGAAATTCATGATTCTGTCTAAATTAAATGATCATTTTTATGTTAATTTCCTGAAATAATTGTGAGATTGAAACTGGTCTCTTTATACTTTTTAACCTTGCAAGTATGATGGAAACTCTGTATGTCCAGAGAAATAGGTGTAGACTCAGGATTTTAGCATGAGGGTTTTAAAACTTTCATGATTCTATCTTGCCAACTTCAAATTAGCATTACTTTCTTTCTTGTTTTATCCATATTTTTGCCTTTGAATGTTTCTTCATGTAAAAATGCCATTTAGAGGATTGAGTGAGGGGTAATACTGCTGTGAAAATATTTCTGCTTTTTTATTAGATCTCCCCCCCCATCGTATCATCTGCATCTTTCTAATACTCCTATTGAAAGTCTCAGAAAGACAGTAAGTTATTGAGTGTTCATTTATTGCTAGGTGTTAGGCTAAACATTGCGTATGCATTTTGTCATTAAATTGCCACAGCCACCTTTGGAAGTAGGTATAGTTATTATCCTTGTTTGACAGATGAGGAAAAGAAGGCTTAGAAAGTTAGAACCTATATGACTAGTGAGTTGTGCTTAGATTTATCTCATTCAAAATCCCATACCATTAATATCCATCGTACCATTTCTGTGCCCTCCAGCAGGAAAATTCTCAGAGGTGCCTCAGAAACCCTGGAGATACTTTCTTCCTTGCCTTCTTTATTTTTTATCATTGTCATATCCTCTTGAGAGAATAGTTAAATGATGTATAAGACACATATTTTTAAGCATTTACTTTGTTCAAATCTGCCTTAGTGTGAGTGTACCTCCATGGTTGTCCGTGCTCATGCCATTTTAAGAAATTATTCTACATTAGTTGGATCCTCCCTGTTTACTTTCTGTGGACTTTCAAATCCCATAACATCTGATATAAATGAGAGTAACTAGTAACTATAGAACATAGCTCCTTAACCAAAAAAATCTTACCTTTGCTGTATTACTGTATGGCTTTCTGGTTATGCCTTTATACTCAGTTTTCTCTGGAAGAATATTCCATAACTTCTACAACTTGAAGCTAAAGAAAATTTCCAGAAAATATGAAATAAAAGAAGAAATGCTTACATGTCTGCTCACTGGTTTTGAGCCATGTATGAATTTGATCATTTCTTTCCATTCCTGACTGTTGTTTGGTAATGCTGTGTTTTCTTCTTTGTATTCAAAGGGTAGTCACTCCACAAAAGTGGAAGCTGTGGTCAGAACACTCATGAAAATACAGCGTACAGATCCAGGAGCTAAAGCACTTGTTTTCTCAGCGGTACAGTTTATATTTTCCTCTGGGATATTAACTCAAGCCTTTCTTCTGTCTCTAATCATTTTATGTCTGAGAACTAATTTCTAATGCTTGCCCTAATATAGTTACAAATTTGAGTTACTGTTAGATTTTTTTTCATATTCAATTTTTGTCCATATCCTTAGGATAGAATTCTTCCTAGAGAAGTTAGGTAATACTTTCTAAGGCGGTTTCTATTTTATGATTTTATATTAATTTCATTTAAAGATATTCTTACTGTAATATTTTGAAAATTGGAATCTATGACTTTGAAAGCTTCGTTTCACAAATAAATTTGGTTGTTTAAGAAAATTATTGAATAAAGGATAGAATAAATCTCCAACAGTTTTTATTTTTGAAAGATAAATATGAAGAAATCCACTAAACACTGGACTATTTATTTTCTATGATTTGTCTTAAGTTTTCAAAGATGCTCATGTTTTTATCCTATTCTTTAACCAACTTTTGATGCAAAAAAAATTATGTTACAGCTCAGCTAAATAATATTGATGGTACTACATTTGAAGGTTTTGTTTGTATTACTTAAATCTGAGTTATAAAAGTTACTATGATTTAGTCCCCTTAACTCCTCCTTAGACAAAAGCTGTGTGTAAATACTCGGTTTCTTATGTTTTGTGTGTTCTAGTGGCAAGATGTATTAGATATTATTTCAAAAGCTCTTACCGACAACAACATGGAATTTGCACAAATCAGTCGTGTTAAGACATTTCAGGTATGTCACAATTTCAGTCTTGTTTGTTGTAGTGAATTCAGTGCTAACCAAAACTGCTCACAAGCTTACTTACATTATTGTCATGTGTCGTACAAGTCCTAGAAGTAGGATTTGAGTTCTTGACTAATTCTAAGGTCAGCATTTTAAAGCTTAGCAAAGAAAATAGGTATTCTCAATCTTTTAAAAAGTCGTCTGACTTGAGGTCCTTTAATGTAGGAAAAGACTGACTACAATGTACCTGTGGAACAGGGCCGTGATGCCGTAGGATTGAATTCTGTAGACTATATGTCAGGCAAAAGTACCATGGTCGAAATTGTTCTCACATGGCTTTTAGCACAGTGACAAGTGCACACTGTGAGGCACACACGAACATACACACAAAACTCAGCAGATTCATGTCTCTTATCTCACATCACTCTAGCACACTTTTCTTTCTTTGTTACAAGCTCATATAATTTATGTACATCACATGTATTTACCTTGTGATATCCACTATATTTTATAGAGCACAAGAGAATTTAGATGATAGTTTTCCTCACAGTGAAAGATAAGCAACAAGTTTCCATTTTCTGAAATTAGTAATTTTATATTATTTTTCTTACCTATTATATATCACAGTGACCTAATGTGCCATTAACATCTTTACCATGAGCTATAACATTCTGCTCTTATTTTAACCACTCCAGCTAAAATTAAAATGTGCCTTTCTTTTTTAGGAGAACCTATCAGCGTTTAAGCACGATCCCCAAATCAATATTTTGCTGCTGCCCCTGCACACAGGTTCTAATGGATTAACCATCATTGAAGCAACACATGTTCTCTTGGTGGAGCCCATACTGAATCCTGCCCACGAGCTGCAGGCCATAGGGAGGGTACACCGAATCGGACAGACCAAGTAAGGACTAGAATCAGCATCAGCCAGCTACCAGATCAGTGCTTAAACTCTTCATTTATGTTCATTGTAGTCTGTTTGTTTTTAAGCATAGGTTGAACATCTCTTATCTGAAATTTTTTTTTTTTGGTACCGTGAATCGAACTCAGGACCTTGCACTTGCCAGGCAGGTACTTGTGCCGCTGCATTATATGCCCGGCCTCTTATCTGAAATTTTTGAGAACAGAAGTATTTCAAATTTCAGATTGTTTTCAGATTTTAGACTGTTTGCATACATATAGTGAGATATCTTAGGAGTAGGATCCATACAGAATAACGAAATGCCTTTATGTTTTATTTATACATGCAGCCTGAGAATGATCAGTTTTACACTAATTTTAGTTTATGTGGGTTTTGACTGCAGCCCATCATACGAGTCAGGTGTGGAAGTTTCTACTAGCATCATGTCTGTGTTCAAAAACTTGGGCATTTTTGGACTGGGGATGCTCAACCTGTACTTCTTTATTCAAATTTTAAGCACTGTTATATGACCAAAGGGGATGGAATTTCTAACTGTGTCTCTTCTAAGCAGCAAACCCATGAATTCTCCAGAGTTTTTGTCTTTGCTGCCACAAATATCTGATGGTTTCATCTAAAAATATTGTTAGGAATTCCTAAGATAGTTGCAGAGTTAAAGGCAATAGATCATGACTTTGGGAAGAATTGAGTTTTGATTGCCAAGTAAACAAATGACTAAAGGGAGAGTTATCTCCTGCATGACTGAAAACAGATGACTCCTGTGAAATTGCTGACCTGAGAGAAAACGTTGTCTGGGGTCAGCTCTAAGAGATAAACTAAGTTTGGGGGGCCAAAACAAACCTACCAGTGAATATTACATGCCATGTTCTACCTTTATCAGCTGTCAATATGAACTATTATCTTTGACTAGGCTTCCCAAATACATTACTTCATGAACTTAGATGTCTTGAATGTTTTAAAATAAGCAAATCCTTATGAAGCACTATTACTGAACACCTAATAAATGTCGGGCATTATACTGCATACTGATGATTTAAACTGAGTAGGACATAGTTTATTCCCTAGGTGGGAACATACATAGAGGGTTACTAAGTAGTATGGGAAATGGATGATTTAATATCAGGTGAACATAAAGGCAGTGAGCCTCTGTGCACCAGAAACTCAAGAAAGACTTCATTAGGTTGAGTCTTGAAAGAATAATTATTTTAAAGCTGGGCGAGAAAAGAATGTTTATGCAGCCAGAGAGATTCACATATGCACAAACAGGTGATAAGCAACCAGACATTTCTGGGGAGTGTAGGAATTTGAAATGGCTGAAGTGTGTGAAAAAGAGTGGCAGGAGATGAGGTCTTCCGTGCGAGACCTGGAAATATGGACTGCTGTATGAGCAGTCGCTGGGAGAGCACACAGAAAACAGGAAAAAGATGTGTTCATCACACAAACCTTTAACAAGGTAGGGCAAAGTGACTTAACTCTGATAAATGCTTAATGCAGTTTATCTTAGATTTGTTTTTTTGTTTGCTTCGTGCTACATTTGTAAACATTAACTTGTCCTACCAGTGTTTTCTAAAACTTGGGCTGGACTCATCTTAAATTTAAAACCACAGGTCTAAAAAGGCCATTGGGCACTACCCAACAGTTTTAGTATCCTGTTGGATGGATTTTTCTGCTTCCTGAGGAGACTGTAAGTCTTGTGTGTCTCCTTCTTCCTCTCTGATGATTTTGCCTCGTATCGAGAAAACAGGTACAGTCACAAGTATCTCACCTTTCCCTCATCAGCTTGCACAGTCAGCCTGCATCAGTCCCTGTGTATTTCACTCAGCAGAGTTTTGTTGACCACTTTTTGCGTGCAAGATACTGTTCTAGGTACTTGAGACCTAGTTGTAAGAGGGTTGGTGGAGAGACAGCTCATGAGCAATAAGCATATAAAAGATACACCACCAGGAAGTAAAGTAGTAGATCAGAGTGAGGAAGATTACAGGTGCCGGTGGTAGCCTGCAGGCCTTACCGAGAAGGTAACATGTGAACAAAGACTGAAAGAGATGGGGAAGTTAATCATGCAGATATCTGGGGCAAGAATCTTTCAGAGGACGGTGTACTCCATGTGCCTGGTGTGTGTGAGGAACAGCAAAGAGCCAGGGTGCTACAGAAGATTGAGCCAGGGAAGAGAAGTAGGGCATGAAGTCAAAGGATTTCAGGGGAGAGGAATTACATTGGGCCTAGGAGGCCGCTGTAAGGACATTTCTTTCACCCTGTGTGATACGGGATCCATCAGAAGGCTTTGAGTGGGGGAGTGACTTGGTCTAACTCAGGATTTGAAGGAACCATTCCACGTGCTGTGTTCAGACTTGGGAAGAGGGCCGAGCGGGGGTACAAGCAGGAGAGCACTGGCGGCCATTGCAGTCACGCAGTGGAAGGGAACGGCGAACTGATCGGGCATGATGCACGTGCTGAGAAGTGGCCAAGACTTTCTATATTTTATTTCATGTGGTAAATGGGGATGAACCCAAGATCTTCACACTGACCTACGTTCCCAGCTCTTTTTTCTTTTTTATTTGGGACAAGATCTCACTTGTCCAGGCTAGACTCAAACTTGCATTCCCCCTGCCTCAACCTCCCAGACTGCTGGGATTAGTGTTGCCACCTGCCCAGCTTCTGGGTATATTTTAAAGGTAGAACGGATGTTATTTGTGGACATACTGGAGATGAGGTGTAAGAGAGTCATGGACATACCCTGTGCTTAGGCCCACACGATTAGAAGGATGAAAGGCCTGCAGCTGAGCCAGAGAAGACTACAGGAGTCCAGATTTGGTGAGGGAAGAAGAGAAATTTTCTTTAGATACAAGTTGGGGACGTTTATTAGACATTCAGGTAGAAATTTCTCTTCTACTCTTGGATATATAAGTCCAGAGTTTGGGAAATAAGTCTGGGTTTGAGGTACAAATGCAGTGGTCAGAAGCAGAATGTGGGCCTTTTAAGTCAAGAGACTGAATGGGATTTCCTAAATAAGCCGGCCAAGACAAAACTTCAGGGCACCCCAAAGTTAAAAGACTCCGGAAGGAGGTGCAGTCGTAGATGAGCAAAGGCCACAGATACAGATCAAACCAGTGAAGCAGACATGACCAACTGGGTCATGTGTATCAGAATGTCAAGATAAAGAGGCTCATCATCGTGGTTTGATCATGAATTTTAGCAGCCTGGAGATTAAAACTAGTTTCAGTGACATGGTAGCAGTGAGTGTTTATAAGAAAGAATGGGATTTTACATATTCTAATTTAACAAACATGCAACGAAAAGAGGGTCGGTGACAGGAGCAGGGTCAGGAAACTGTGGCAGGTGTAGGGCTGCAGTCCATGCTTTCACCGCAACTCACTGCTCCTCTTGTGTAGCTCACAGGGCCAGGACTTTGATGAGTTTTGCTGTGGAGAAAAGGAAGCGACTAAAATTGAGACAGACCTTTTTTGTCCTTCCAAATGGGAGAAATAAGAGAATGACTCATTAGGAGTGAGAACAACTCGGGAAGCAAGAGAGGGAAAAGAATGCCGGGTCAGTGTCCCTGAGAAGGGAGGAAAATGCAGGCCCTAACACTGCAGTGTGGGGCAGGTGTCGATAGGAGCGCACATGGTCATCTCTAGTAACAGGCAGGAAGCGCACCTTCCTTTTTATCTAAAGTATCTCTTTGCTTTCAAAAGCCAGCCACACCATTTGTGCCATCCGTTTTCACATTCTCAAGGACTTTCCTCTAGTGATATATCACAAGTATATCTTAATATTATTTATCTATACATCTTTAACAGCAGGGCCATAATTTGTATGTCTTGCTGCCAGGTGGCTCTGAACCACCGGTGGTACTTGCATGGCTATCCCAATGGGCAGCATGGGACAATCCCATTGGGTGGCTTGTAGCACCAGTGGTTCAAGCCAGTGGGAATGTGGTAGTTAAATATATACTCCCCTACATTCTGCTTCTCCCTCCAGCTCCTGAAGCTCCCTTTCGCTCTCAGCCTTTCTATTTGGCTTTTTGGCCTTACCATACCACTGAAATGAAGGTCATAACATTACTGATGACCTACTTCTTGTAAGTCCCAGGGTTGCTAGTAGCATTGATATTTATCTGACTCTCACAAATACACACACACACACACACACACACACACACACACACACACACACACATATCTTCATATCCCTTGACCCAGAAATGCCCATTTAGCTCCTACTTCAGCTTCACATACCCAGCTCTTTCTACATGTATCCATGGACCGAACCTTCCCCTAAGATGCCTAGCTAATAAGTATCTTAAGTTTAACTGGCAGATTGCAACTGCTTTCGTACTGCCCTCCCAGACCTCCCAAACCCACCCCAGACCTTTCTCATCTTAGAATCTGGTGCTATCATCTAGAGTTGGCTCAGATAAGAAACCTAGGGCTCTTCTGTAGTTCATTTGTCACAACTCACATCCAAATTATTTAAGTCTTCTCAGCTTTACCCCCAGAAGATTTCCCTATCTACTGACAAGTTACTGCCTCCACCCATGCAACCAGAGTGCAACCCACCTGTCTTACCTGCAGGGCGACAGACTTCTTCGCTGGCTTCTCTGCCTCCACCACAGCCGTAGAACCCAGCTCCTGGTCATGTCCTACAAAACCCAGTGTGTGCTGGCCCCTGCCTTCTCTCCATCCTGGTTATCACCTGTCTCCCTCGGGAACAGTAATACTTCTGTCACGCTAGCTTCTTGTTGCCTCCTATATATTTTAAGCTTTCTCCAAGTGTTCTCTTCCCGGGAACTAATCCTGCTTCTGTTTGGATGCTTTCCCTGCTCCTCTTTGTTTCCCAGCCTCATCTCCATATCTTGTATTCCAGCTCATGCTCCACATCCTCATGACATCATCTCTACATGAAATTATCTGGCTTCTTTGTTTGTCTTTCTCCTTACTAGAAGGCTAGTTCGTAGAGATCGCATAGTGCCGGGCTGCCCTCCGTCTGAGCGCACTGATGAGTACCACAAGTGGGTACCAACTGAATCATGAAATCCACATGTAAAATGTGAAGTCAGTTCCTGTCATTTTCTATTTTAGTTTCTTTTTTATTAGATGTGTTTTGATACATACATGTTCACAAGTGCATTCACCTTGGGGGTTCATGTTCCAGCATTTGCTATTTAGCTGTTGGGAGTTGTGCTGCTGTAAACACAGCTGTGCATGTGTCGCTACAGTATGATGTTTTTAACTCTTTCAGGAAGACACACAGAAGAGGTAGAGCTGGGTCAAATGGAGGTTCTATTTTTAGTTTTCAAGGACTCTCCGAACTGATTTCCGTAGTGGTTGTACTAGCTTACATCCCCACCAGTTATGTCAAACAGTTCCTTTTCTCCATAACCTGCCAGCGTTCGTTGTTTTTTGTCCTTGGTGATAGTTGTTTTTCTGGAGTAAAATGGAGTCTCAAATGTTGTTTTGATTCGCATTTGCTAATTGCCAAAGATGCAGAACATTTTTTGTGTGTAATTAGAATTGTTGTGTCCCCTCTAGGCCTACTATTGTACACAGATTCTTAATCAAAGCCACAATAGAAGAAAGAATGCAGGCGATGCTGAAAACTGCAGAGAGGAGGTAGGGAGCGATTTCCCGTTCATTTATGTAGGAGGGTGTGTTTGGAACTTCTTCACTAAGAAGGCAACAAAAGATACAAATACTTTTGTAAAGTAAGGAAATACATTTTACCTACCCGGGAGTTCCCAGTTAATGTTTTGCATATTCTGTATTTGTTATTAATAGGTTGTAATACCTAGAAACATTTTTAACTCACACTTTTCTTTACCACATTGGGTTACTTTTTAAAGACTATGTCTTGATGGGGAGGGGCACGGGGTGGCATCTGTGATACTGGGGCTTTTTTGTTTTCTTTTTTTTGATACTGGGGATGGAGCACAGGGCCTTCACACTGAGCTACAACCCCAATCCTTTTTATTTTGAGACAGCGTCTCACTACATTTCCCAAGCTGGGCTCAACCTTCTGATCCTCCTACCTCAGCCTCTCCGTTCAGCATTAGAGCACTATAATTTGACTCTCAGGTGTATATCCCTTGACCTGGAAATGCCCATTTGGCTCCTGCCTCAACTTTCTCTCTCCAGCTCTCTTTACATGTATCCATGGACTCAACCTTCCTGAGATGCCTAGTAATAAGCATCTTCAACTGCACACATCACTACAACAGGATTAAATAAAATATATTTATGCCCTAGCTACGCCTTAGTTTTATAGGGTAAAACTCAGCTTGTATTGCTGCATAGTAATGGTTAGTCCCTTCCAAATAGGAATATCTGAATTGTAATTAGCAATAATCACGCCTCAGGTAAACCTCAGTGGCTGGTGATTGTGGTATCCATCCAGGGGCAGAACAGATGCAAAGAGGCCAAAACAGTCTTAGTTTCAAGATTTGGCTTTGAAATCGTTAAACTTTCTAATATTTGTGCTATAAAGTTTCTTTAAAATCTTTCTGAAACAAACAGGTACCTTTCCACCTGTGTGCCGTAGGACTGGAAGGCCACGGAGTAAGAGGTGACAGCCTGTAGGGAGAGAGTCCCAGGGGCTGTGCGTGGCAGAGGTCAGGTGGGCGGACGCCTCCTTCCACCTGTGGTGTGCAGGCAGGAAGGGTTCCCCCTGGACAGGAAGGAAGGCTCTTCTATGTGCCAAACCTCAGTGACTGCATTTAAGCTGAGTACACTTTAAAAAGCAGTTAGAAAAGCTGCTGAAATTCTCTTTAAACACGGTAGCTTTTCATGGTCAGAGGTGAATTGTAAAGGTTTGAACCTTACAGCAAACTTTACAGGGGCCTTCTTTTTTTTCCTCTTTCCTTCTGCCTTTTTCCCCTTCTTTCCCTCCTTCCTTCTCCCTCCCTTTTTTCTATCCTTCCTTTCTTAGAAAAAACATTGTATGACAAAGCCAGAAAATAATACATAGAAATCGTCAGTAATTTTGATGAGAGGTAATAACCTCATCACCTACTTTCTTCTGGGAGCCTTGTTTTTAGGCCCATTACCACCACTTGGGAACATGTGTGTGTCTCGTCTTCTATTACCAATGTCCTCACTGATTTCTTGGGCTTTCTTTCTGACTGGGCCCACGTGGAAAACCCTGCAGTCACATGAACTCATCAGGGAAGCATTCAGAGGCCTCCGTCCTGACCGTGGCTGATCTGGCGGACCTGTTCACCAAAGAACCTGAAGAGCTCGAGTGAACTCCGCTCACTTCATTCCACACTTCACTCATGTATCAAGAGACTTTCATAGCTGTAGATAGAAAAATGGTACACATTTTAGAAAACTCCAGTAGATGTCAGTAAACACTGTTCCTAGTCAAATCAATTTGTTCCTTTTTTGGTTATACACTGGCCTACTATTTATTGAATCTTTTTCAATTTGCTGCTTTCAAAAGATGTAAAGATTTTAAGTCTTCCAGCCCTAATAAAACATGTATTTTTGTTCCAAAGAATGTCCAATGAGGCAAAAGAATTAAGAGCAGCAATGAATATTTTTTTTTTGATAAGACCCATCTTAAAAAGAGCTGGAATAAGAGAAAGGCAATTAGTCTAGTTTGAAATGACCTGGTATATTCAACCAACACAGATTTCATTTTTGGAAGGGTCCTCAGTGTCTTGAGCACATGATTTACTAATAAATACCTTGTCAGTAATATTTTAAGTAAATGCTGAACTATAAGAACTCCTAGTCATTTGAGTAAGTTTCAACTATAACAGCTTGCATAGTAACTTCACAGGAATTCAACTTCTAACAGTAAGTTAATGGTAGGCAACTCTTTCTCCTCTGCACCTTGCTACTAAAAATCAGAACACTGAAAATTTCATATTTTTCTGTTATGTGTTAAGTGTATCAGTGTTAAGCAGTTAGCTCTAAATAGCATTTTAAGTGTATTAACATTTACCTTACAATTGTTAACATTACCTTACAACTGTTTTCTGTACTCTTCATTTTTTATTATGTTTTTATATATTTTGATTGATAAATCTGTAAATACTGCAATTTTTATGATTATTGGTCTTACCATTATAACATGGAACTATGGCAGGTTTTTTAAATCACTGTTATACTGATGTCTTGACTTGTTTTCCTTTCTTTTGTTCTTATGTAGCTATACTAATACTTAAAATTATGATAGAGTTTTTTATTTCAGTTCAGTCATTCTTTCCTGAAGGACTAGTATTTGATCTTTTCAACAAGAGAATGCCTTTTTCATATAAGCAAATGTAGTGATAAAAACCAACTGGTAATTCTTCTGTGAAGAATTAATGGGCTGTGAAATCACTAAATGAAGAGTAGCTCACTGTATCGTAGCCGTTTGACCTAATACAAATGCCCTTGTTTTGCTTTGCTCTCTTTGATCCTTCAGAGTTTAAACAGCCTTCAGGACTCATTAGCTCCTACTTAGCCGCCCAGAAAACTGTAACAGAAAAACCACTGGGCCTCCTTCACCGAGGGGCTTTGGTGCTTAGCAAAGGTGCATTTTCTTACTCCAGGTTTATAGTGCGATATAATTCAGCTGAAGAGAACACACATTTCTGGTGCTTATTCTTCAGTTGAAGGGAGTTGTGCATTGATTCTTTTATATGAAATTAAACAGTTATTTTTACAGCTCTTTACATATTATAAAGAGCTTTTCTGTACATTCGTGTGTTTATTTTTCCCAGCAACCCTGTGAAATTGGTGTAATTAATATCATTCCTGTTCTAACAATAAAGAGCAGAGGTTCAGAAATACTGAGAAACCTGCCTGTAACATGTAGCAGAAAACAGTGGAGCTCAGTCAGCCCTCTTGACTCCAAATCTCACGTTCTTCCACTAAATCCCAATGCTGAGAATCAAAAGGCCCATGGCTGTTCTTTAATAGTGAAACTATTTCAGTATTGCTTGTTTGCTTACTAGTATTCCTTTATGTGCTGTTTTAAGGAAAACAATTTGATATGCTTCAATTTTGTAAAAAAAATATATATATACATATAGATATACTGATCTGTATTAGAGAAAAACTACTCTTATTTATTTCTGTAAGATATCTTCAATTAAATAAATATTTTAGTGGAAGTTGAAATTGTGGAATTGTTTTATTTCCAAGCCATAGACCATACGGATTTTCTTGCCTCAATAACTGATGTCACAACTACTAATTCTAAGGAGTTGCATATTTTATTTTATTAGTACATGTTTGTAGTACACCAAGTTTATATTCATTTTAGGGAGTAGATATATGTACTTAACATTTCTTGGGTTTTTTCCCCTTTCCTTGCCCACTCACCTCCCTCCCTCCATTTCAATTCCCTTTCCCCATTTTCATTATTATTTTTACTTACTAATTTAGTTCTTTTTAGTTCATGTTTGTTACATATAATGGTTACATTCAGGCTGAATGTGGTGGCACATGCCTATAATCCCAGCATTTGGGAGGCTGGCACAGGAGTATTGCTGTGAGTTCAAGACCAACCTGGGCTACAAAGTCAGTTGAAGGCCAGCCTGAACTGCACAGTGAGACCCTGTCTCAAAAAGACAAAAACAAAAACTGACTACATTCATGGTATTTGGTTCGTGTACATGACACATCTTAAGTCCTTTCACATCTGCTTCCTCTCCCCTATCCCCTCACCCTTTTAGACCCCTTCCCATTTACAAAAAGATCTCTTTCCCTGATTCCTTTCATCAGTTCTTTATTTTGCTCTTTTTTTTGTACTTTGCCTTACTCAAAATGAGAGACACCATATGGTATTTAAGCTTGTGTGTCTGATTTATTTCATATAAGATTGTTTTTCAGGTGAATCCACCTTCCTACAAATGTCTCATGTTCATCCTTCTTTATAGCCAAGTAGTACTCCGCTACGTATAGATACCACATTTTCCTTATCCAGTCACCTGTTGATGGACATAGAGACTGCTTCTAGGATTTAGTTATTTGAATTGTGCTTCTGTAAACAGGTATGCATGTATCACCGTAATATATCTTTAGCTCTTTTGGGAAGATACCCAGAAGGGGAATAGTTAGATCAAATGGAATTTCTAGTTTTAGTTTTTGGAGAAATCTCTGTACTGATTTCCATATGTTGTTGGCAAATGTATTTTACATACATTATTTGTTAGGAACAGCTGTGATGAAAGCTTTACCAGTTGTTCAAAGCAAATACAGATTGCTGGGTAGGTTGGCACATGCCTGTAATCCCAGTACTTGGGAGGCTGAGGCAGAAGGATTGCCTCAAACTACACAGTGAGTTCAAGGCCAGCCTGAGCTACATAGTGAGACCCAGTCTCAAAAAACAGAGACAAATACAGATCTAATCCCCACATCTTCTTGACTACGAAGGATTTTTTAGTTCCCTTTCTCCATCACTTTATATTCTCTGAAGTATCACTGTACTCACAGTTGTTCTTAAGTGGGTGCTTAAGAATGAATGAATGAATCACTGAGGAAAAATAAGATACATAAATCCTTAGAATAGCCTCAAGTGCTTAAATCTGAAATATGTTTGGATCTGGGGAATTGTTCACTATTAAATAACTCCAGATGGATTTGCTAGAACTGAAAAGATTTATTTACATACATGGCAAGCTATATATTACCCAATTCCATAGTCTTTGGATCAAGCCCAGATAGCTTTACTATCTTTGTTACCACTTCAACTTGTCTCTTCATATGTGATCTTTTTTTTAAAGCTATGCTAATTTTATTTTTTTTATTTTAAAGAGAATTTTAAAAAATAAAAATGATACAGAATTTCAAAACAAGATGATAAAAAAAAAACAAGATGATAAGAAATTAACAATGGTTATGAGTTTGCATATTGTTATCTTCAAAGTAGTTGCTCAGATTACCAGATACAGGCGTGCAAAATTGATCAAGCAGTATAAGCGCTAACTGTTCCTTTCAGTGAACTAATAGAAATTAACAGTACAATTATCTTAGCTATCGTGTGTGCATATATATATGGAAAGAACAACTGGGATGGGGAAAAGCAGAAAAGAAGGGGAAAATTTATACATGGTCTTAGCATAACAAGCCATGCATTTAGTATAAGCCTTGGGTCCTGTTAGGGTCCAGGCATAGCAGGAAACCTAATCTTCAGTAATTTATCTTCAAAGTGAATGGATTGTTTTATAAAACATTCTGTGTGTAAGAATGTCTGTGTACCTCTACTGTGAGTCCCCTTGTGAATTTGCACCACATGGGACAGCTATGAACTACTTGTAATCTTTCTGTTCTAGAAAGGCTGTGTAATTGATAACCCCAAAGGGAATTCAAGTATCACAGTAGGTATGTGTGGCTGCCTCTGAGTTATAGAATACATAGGATCTTGTACAGAAAGTAGCGCAAGAACTTGGCAGGAATCAAAGTTGCCTACCTGCAGCTGTTCGGGGACATTTAGAACTCTGAATAGCAGAGGTCCCATGCGTCCCTTGCATCCTATTCTGTTTTTACTATTAGTGACACAAGACTGATTTTATGGGTTGAAAATGATTTGCTATATTGAAAACAAATCTTTCATATTTCAGTATTCCAGCAAAAAGAGAATTTTAGTCTCTACAATCTGTAATGATCCCTGTATTGAGTAAAACACCTTCTGATTATTGTTTTTTCTTTCCTTTCTTCCTCTATTCCATCTTCCATTATTCTCTTCCTTTTTGGCTTTGAAACTGTGTCTTGTTATTGGTAAGAGCAGCTATCACCGTTACATAAGAAGGACCCTTTCGGAGCTTGGGCCCCAAATTCCTAACCTGGAGTGGGTGCATATGGGAGGAAATGGTGTGCAGATGGACTTCAGAGAGTAAACTCAAAACTTATGTAGATTGGGGCAGCTCCCTAGAGAGAGAATATCATTGGTCAGATTCTTAGAGGCATGCAAGGCCCAAAAAGGACCCATTGTCATTGGCGAGCACTTTCCAAGTGTGGTCCTTGGAGGTCCCTGAGACTCTAGGGAGTCTGAAAGACCCTAAGATTTTCTTCAGAGATCAATGAAACCAACTGTAGTGGATTGGTAACTGGTGGTCAACTTATAACCCCCAGCTGAACTGAGTAAGCGTAGTGCTGGGTGTGGGAGGCCCACCTGGGGATTGTTCCTAGCAGCATAAGAGGCAGAATTGAAGGAGAAGGAGTCTGTTGGGAGCTGAGAGAAGGCTGTTGGAGCTGGTAGAAGCTGTCAGGACTTGGTGGTTCGATTGGAGGAGCTTGTCATCCTGGCTTTCCTAATGAACGTGGCTGTTTTCATCCTTCGAGGAGCTCGGGGCCTTGTTGGCACTGAGAATGGCTTTGGTTCACTTTGGGGGAGCTCTGGCCCTCACTCTGAGCATTGCTTCCTGGCTCCAGAGGGGAAGGTGGTGCACTGTTCAGTCTCCTGGAGAAGCTTGTTGTGTTGGCTTCCCTGATGGGAACTCGGCCATCTTGATCATCAGAGGAGCTCAGGACCTCGGTGTTGCTGAGGATGGTTGTGGTACCTTTGGGGGGCTCTGGTTCTTTTGAGCATCGCTTCCTGGCTCCAGTGCAGATCCCTCAGCCTGCTGACACATGCTTCCTAGATTCTACCACTGTCCTTTGGGCCTTCGCAGCAGATCCGTGAAACAGGCCTGCATGAGATATTGTTATCGGCTCTAGGCCTCCAGGTGGAGTTGTGGGAGGCACTGTTACAAGCTCTAGGCCTTCAGCTGGACTCATGCAGGACATTTCCGTGGGATCCAGGCCCTCAGCTGAATTCTTGGTCTATAGTCTGTGGACAGATCTCTTACACTCTTTTGTGTATCATTCCTTGGGTGACTATTTTAAATTATCATATAAAGTATGTGTCCTGTTATTTATTGTTCCCCTTGCAAAAGTGATCCTCAAACCAACACATCTACATAACACATTAGAGAACACAAACTCATCCCAGATATCATTCAGGTTGGGGGTTTTTATTTTCCCGTATCAGTAGTTGAAGCTCTATGACTATACTAAAAACCATTGATATATACACTAACTGGCTGTATTTTATGATGTGTAAATTATATCTCAATAAAGATAGAGTATTCTTGAAAATTTTAAATGTAGCCCAATGCTTTATTTTTTTAAAAAGTCTCCTGCGTTTTTTTATACAATGGAGTACTACCCTGCCATAAAGAAGGAAAAGCTGGAGACATTTATAGCTAAATGGATGCACCTGGAAGTCATACTCTTAAGTGAAGTCAGTCAGACACATATTTAAATATGGCATTGTTTCTCTGGTGTGAGAAACCAGAAGTGTAAATAAGGGCCAAAATGCATAACCGATATTGGGAAATGGAAAGAAAACCTTCACATGAGAAGGGGAACAAAGGAGGAGGGTAGGAAAAAAGGGACAAGAAAAAGAGAATAGAAGGGAAAAAAGGCAACAAAACTAGTAAATAAGGGAGGAAGAGGAGTTGAAGGGAGGGGAGGGGAATGGGGAATAAAGCAAGATATCTCATGTACAGATACAAATTCCCCATGATGCGTGTGATCATGTATATCTAAAATGTACCAAGGGGCTGGGGATTTAGCTCAGTGGCAAAGTGCCTGCCTGCCAAGCACAAGGTTGTGAGTTCAGTTCCCGGTACCGGAGAAAAACCAAAAAAAAAAGTTTTAATTGTAAAATGTACCAATAAAAAATAAGTCTAAAGAAATAAGTCATTAGGTATGCAAATGCTTTGGCAGAAGCTATTGTAAGTGAAAATGAAAAACAGATATGGAAAAATAGCTGATTATTATCTTTTAAACCCTAATACTTTTAATATTCTTAGCTAGTGCTTTAATCTGGAACATTTTCCAGTTCTGGTAAAGAATCAAATAGCTTTCTAGCTCAAGTAATCACTAATAAAACATGCAACCTCAAAGCAGTGTGTTCTCATCCCAGAAATAAACCCTAAGTGTCAGTCTTCCTCCTTTCACGTGAACTATCAAGACACTAGAGCTGACACCTCTCCCACCATTTGCTGTTGTACTGCTGGGAAGTAAGCACAAGGCAGTCTCTCCTAGTAGCAGGATTGGGCGAGCTTCCTACAGTGCATCTTTCCCTAATTCCTGTTTCGATATTTTATGTAAAATGTACACCTTACCAATCTTCCCACTTCCAGCCTTCTATTTAAACCAATTCAGTATGGAAGCAACTTAATGTTATCATCCATAGATTTTGACTCTGAAGAGAAAGCAAGAAGGTAACTAAGATGAAAGAGTGTAAATGGTCAGTAACATCTTAGCAGCTTACCTTTGAAAGAGCATTTTTTTCATGATCTCAATAGCTCACTGGACATATCAGATACTCATAAGAATGTCAGTACACTACCAACAATTACTTCTACGTATTCCCTTAAGGACAATCTCTATGTTGTAGTTGTATCACATTTAACATAATCGTGCAGCAAACTCAAAACACAAGCCTATTACTAAGAATATATTTGAATTATTATAAACAACATAATAGTTACCTGAGGCTGAATAAGAAATTACCCCCAAATTTGGTGACTTTAAAAAAACAATCATTATTTATATTTGTCATGATTAGTCATGGGTCAGAAATGTGGTAACAACTCATAGGGTTGGGGATAAAGACAGTTTAAAGCTTAACTGGCACATACTCTGCATTTAATTTTGGACATAAAGTTATTTGCCATCTGCCTTACCTCACTACAGTGCAGGCTTTTATAAAACTTTTTCTACATAACATAATATTTACAGGTTCCATGATTAGAACTCGGCTGTAGTTTGGAGTTTCCACCAAAATCTTTGTGTTAAAGGCTTGGTCTTGAGCTTGGTGCTATTGAGAAGTTGGAGCTTTAGGTCCCTAAAAGGGGTAACGTATTCCAGTCCCTTGCATGCTTTTTGCCTTATGCTGCTGTGAGTATATCACTCTGCCATCGTGACATACTGTACTGCCTTGCTACATACCCAGAAGCAATGGGCCAACTGATCCTTGACTGACACCTCCAGAACAGTGAGCCGAAATAAACCTTTCTTTCCTAGTGTCAATTTATCTCAGGCATTTGTTATTGTAATGGGGAGCTCACTAGCATAGATCTGATATCTTAGGGGCCATTATCTATCTTACTACTGTGTACAGGAGGGATGGCTTCAGATGCTCAGTGAATGCAAGTTGTCTTCCCATAAACCTCCACTTAGTGCCGTGTCAGGAACAGGCTGCTGCTTGTACCTGTCCATTTTGAGCCCTGGGAGAGCTGAAGAATGAGACAGGTTAATCATAAGTGCACAGTGAAAAGCCACCACAGAATATTTCCATGGTGACCTAAATTGTGAGCTTTCGCTTCCTAATTTTGAGTTTAGTTTTCATATATGAAATTGAAGTACGTATTTTGAACATAAAAAGTAGATTACAGACTCAGCCGATCAGGGCTGCAGTCTGAAGCATTTTAACACGTCTTTACATTCCCTGTAAGATTTCACATATCAGAAATTCTGCTGTCTGCCCCCTCGCTGTTTACCCTCCCACGTTAGCACAGACAAAGGCCAGGACAAGTGATGAGTAACTGTGTTAGACAAGCTAACGTTTGTGTGGAAAAAGCGCTTTTGACCTCTCAATCCCTGGTGGCAAAGCACTCAAAAAGGAGGAGGCAACTTCTGGAGTCTCCTTTAACCTTTCCCTTCCACAAGAGGCCGCCTTAGGAACTGGAAACTATTGCCAAGTGTCTCTGTCCCCATTTGCCCAGCTTCTGACTTCTGCACCTTTGGCGCTTTGAGTGCTACCTGAGATGAACCCTCTGGCCACTTTCAAAATGAGGTCAGAGGTTGCGGGTCTCTGTGCTGCCTATAACATTTGATAGTAATAACAGTTGCTCCTATTAGTGTAGCCCTTTAAAATAAAAAGCACGTTTTTATTTTATGGAAAAAGGACAAACAAAATTTCATAACAAAATAATAGAATAACAATAGGTAATACATTACATGTTGTTATCTTCAAAGTAGTTGCTCAGGGAACAAGATATGGGCATAAGAATTTCTCCAATCGACATTAGCACAAACCTTCCTTCTTAATGAAATAAGAGTCACTAATAGTACAACTGACTTGCATTTTTTTGTTTCCCTTCTGTCTTTTCCCCTTTCACCCATCCTAATTCCTTTTTCCCTTTGAACAATTTCTTCCCATTTCACAATATCTATTGTACATTTTAGAACTTTTCCCTCTGAGGACTGCTTTCATTGCATCCCACAGGTTCCAGTATGTTGTGTCTGCATTTTCATTTGATTGTAGGTATTGTTTAATTTTTTCTTTAACTTCTTCTGTGTCCCACTGGTTGGTCAGGAGGGTATTATTTAATTTCCATGTGTTCATGGAGATTTTGTGGTTTCTTTTGCCATTATTTTTCAATTTCATTGCACTATGGTCAGATAATGTACATGGGGTAATTTCAATTCTTTTGCATTTACTTAAGTATGTTCTATAGGCTAGCATATGGTCTATTTTAGATAACATCCCATGTGCAGCTGAGAAGATAAAAAGCACTTTGATATGCAGATTTGCCTTTCAATGAATTAGGAATACAAAAGTAAGATACATTTGCAGTCCTTAAGGATCCAGCCAATTATAATTCAGTTCATCTCAAAATTTTGGGAGGAAAGAAAGGGAAGAGTTATGATTATCCCTTTTTCCAAATGAGAAATTTGAGTATTAAAAGATAATTTTTAGAAAAATGTAAAGATGTAACTTTTAAACAGATAAAAAGTAAACATCAGTAAAGATTTTAAATAACTCATTCAGTAAGGGACCAGAGAGATGTCACAACACTTCAAAAAAGGCATATTTTTATGCTATAAAACAATGTTGGAAAATGTTGAAATTAATAGCAGATGGAGGCAAAATTGGTTTTCTCCCTATGGTAGAAGGGATAGGGAAGAGAAGAGTCAATAGACTTTGTACCAGACAGGACAAAATTTGTTCTACACAATCAGGTAAAACACAGAGCTGTAAAATGGTTCCAGAAAATCCAGTAACTTGGGGAAAGGTATAGACGATGTGGGAGAAATGTAACTCCCAATCTGCTAGATATCAGCTCTTCTAAGTTCATACCCCCTGAAATCAAAGAATGAAATCCAAAGGCCAAAGGAGGTTAAGAGTAGGAAATGTTTATTGGGGGATAGGAATAGCTCCTGAGAGATAGGAGGGGTCCTAGAAATGGGCTGCCCCCAAGGTCCATTCTCAGAGAATGTTTCATAGGGCAAAATCACAAGATGGGTAAAAAGTAGGCCAAAATATAATCAACCAATAAGATTGCAAGCATAATCACTTAGGTAATATTGATCCAATAGGGAATCAGGACATGTAGCAAGGGTATATGGATGGTATCATTAACCGAGGGTTATCTATGACTTCTAACACAGGAACGTTTTGGGGGAAAGGATGGGCCCAGGTATTCTGGTCACCCATCCAGGTGTCTGATGTATATCTGGACTTAATGAATTGGATGGTACTAATTACAGTATAATCTCATATTTGCATTCATCTCTTAGGAAAGTATGTAAATCTGCCCACTGTGACTTTAATCCCAGGCCATGCCTTCTTCAGATGCGCCTTTAGCCACAATTCTGATGTGTCCACCTTTCACTAACTTCCCTGAGAGCCCCGTCCCTCTCTGACTATATATTAATTTTTATCTAACTTAGCTGCCTACAATTTAGAGACAAGGCATAGGTTCACAAACAGGCCCTGCATTCAGAGTTTGTCCCACATTATCACATTCAATATCTTAGCTTGTGAGAAAGTTATTCTTTATCATAGAATTACCTAAATAAAAAACTTAAAAAGCAAATGACAGGGTGAAAGGTAGCCTGGCTTGAGGCTTCCTTCTGTTCATGGCGAGTCCTGCTTTGTCCTGAAGTGCTTGCACGGGCCGCCCATAAGCCAGCGTGCAGCTGAGCCCACTGCACGGCCACCACCACACCCCTCCCCAGACTGAGACCCAACTCCTGAAAGGAAGCTGTGTTAAAACTTGCTTAGCTGTACCTGGCTCCTCGGGGCATTTGGCACAGAAGCTGGAATCATGATGAAAAGTGATGATTTGCTTCTAAATTTCCGAAGGAATCACTTAAAGTGGGGTCTAAGGTGCCTATCCAAGCTCAGCCTGCACTAAAAATACCATAGGCTGAATAACGTCCACCACGGGAATTTATTTTCACACAGTCCTGCAGGCTGCAAGGCCAAGATCAGAGTGCCAGCATGGCTGGGTTCAGGTGAGGGCTCTTCTCTGTCTCGTTTGTAGACTGTCACCTTTCACCTTCTCGCTATGTCTTACCTAGCGAGAAAGTGAAAACTTGCTCTAGCTTCATTGAAGGTCACTAATCCTTCTGTAAGGCTCTACCTTCAGGACCTTTACCAAGCCTAATTATCTCCAAACACCGTAACTTGGGCATTAGGACTGCAATACATGAACTTGACGAGGGCATACTGGAGTCCATAGCAGTGCCAGTGTATGAACTCAACTGGGTTTTAAGTTGGGGAGCTGAAATTGTCACAACTATGAGGAAGAAAGTTGTCAAGCCACAATAGGTACATTATAGCAATTTACAAAAATGTGAGAGCGTATGGTCCTAAAATGTTCTATGCCAAAAATGAGTAAGATACCACAGCCTCTCAATGTGTGCATGTGTATGTTTAAAGTTTATTCCATGGTTTGGGCCCACTGGGGTAAATAAAGGGCATTAATAATAATAAAAGATAGGGGTATTGTCAAGCTCGCCTACCACTAATGACCTAAAAAATGTGGCAACTCAAAAGAAACAAATAATTGTTTCAGTGTAGACTGTCTCAGAAATCTAGGGCATCATCAAGCCTTGGTCCCCTTGGGCTTTCTGCTTGGAAAGAATGCAGTGTCTTTTCCTTAAAACTTGCCTTTATTTTGCAAACCTTTTCAACTCTTACTCACAAGCTATACCTTGTTCATTACCTAAATGACTTTTAAAAAATGAAACCACTCCCATCTTTGCACATCATTCAGCACAGCCTCTTTACAGTAGGCTTTACTGTGCTTGTTTTGTTATTGTTGTTGCTTTTATTTTTCAGAAGTCTACAGTTTCTTTTCCAAAATCTTTGTCAGTTTAAAGATCTCTGGCACGAGTTGAAAAATATTTAATAATAAATGTCCATAAGGCCCTAAATGAAATCAAATGAAGAGGAGAGGAATGAAGAGATGAGATTATAGATGCTAACATCCTCAGAGTCAAACAACAGAGGCAAGAGGCAGTGAGCTAATTGGTGGGCAAAATGAAAGACTAACAGGCTCACATGCAGAAATGAAAATAGAGAAGCAAATCTTTAATCAGATTATCACCATTCGTTTTGCTCCAGGTCTCAACACAAGTCTGACCTTGTTCCCTTTTCCTGTGTTTGTATAGGTCTTCACTCAGACTTTGGTTACAGTTCTGACAGTCTGATGTTACAACGATCCGCTCACATCCCTGCCTCCTTCGGGTTGCACGGACATTCCCGTATTCACTTCTTCCCCAGCGCTGACAGTCTCACACACAACTGTTGCTCGATGTCTGGTGTCCTCAGATTCAAACTCCTGCCCAGTGAAACTGAACGCTACACAGAGTTTGCTCTTACTCAGTAACTCATTTAACTAAAATTGCCTCATTTAACTAAAATTACCATATGTGCCCGTCACTGGGACGACAGAGACTAATACTACTCACTTGACTGCCTAGTGCTAACATCAAGGAAAAACAAGTAACCTCCTGGTTTCCTAAAACACAAATGGAAATGATTTGATAAAGAAATAGAAAAATGAAGGCAAAAATGTTCTGTACTTCTTCATTAATCTTATCCAGACAAATTCGCTTCATGTGAAAATCTTGTTTCAGAGAGGGGCATAGCACCCCAGACATTCAGACCAGAGAAGTGTTGCCTGAACACAGAAGCTACTATATAACGCCCACTGCATGACTGGCCGCCACTGTGCAAGATGCTGTGAATGTGAAGTCCGGACACTGTGCCTGCTGCTAAGCACACTTTTGAACTCACAGTGTTCAGGGAAAAGTATTCATCCACACAACCATCATCACAATATCATAAACTTCTCTATTACCACTGAGGGTTTCCTTTAGTCCTTGTTTGTTCTCTCTCCTTTTGTTTGTGTTAAGATCAGTTAACATAAGCTCTGTCTTCTAAGTAAATATTTAAAGTGTAGAAGAGAGCACTATTAGTTATAGACCCTATGTTGTAGAGTTGATATCCAAAACATATTTGTCCTACATAAGTGACATTTTGTACCCTTTGGTCAATATTTTCTCCATCTTTCAGCCCCTGGCAACCACCACTCCACTCTGCATTTTTTTTAGCTCAAGCACATTAGAGTTTACATATAAATGAGTATTTTTCTTCCTGTGTCTGGCTTATTTCACTTAGGATAATGGTTTCCAGCTTCATCCCTGTTGTCAAAAATGACAGAGTCCCATGGGGCTGGGGATTTAGCTCAGCAGCACAGTGCCTGCCTGGCAAATGCAAGGTCATGAGTTCGATTCCCGGTACCAGAAAACAAAACAAAACAAAATGAACAAACAAAAAAATAACAGTCCCTTCTTCTTATGGCTGGATATTATTCCATTGCATGTATTATGTATACATGCATATACACCATATTTCCTTTATCCATTCATCCATTGATAGGTACTTAGAATGTTTTCATAATTTTCATATTATGAGCAATAATTTAACAAGCATGGGAGTGCAGATATTTTCTCAAAATAATGATTTTATGTCCTTTGGTTTTACACCCAGAAGTAGGATTAAAGACATAAAAATAGAAATGGTAATTCTATTTTTGGCTTTTTGAGGAAACTTCATATGTTTTCCAAAGTAACGAATTTATAGTCCCACCAACAGGGTACAGGATTCCTTTCTGCCACAGCCTCACCAACATTTGCCATTTGTATCTTTATAATAGTCATCCTATTTAGGACGAACTGATACTTTTTGATCACTTGGATTTGTGTTTCCCTAATGACTAGGAATGTCACATATCTTCACATATACAGCCTGAGATTTTTATCTCATTTTTGGAGAAATGTCTATTCACGCCCACTTTTAAATCAAGTTAATTGTTTTGCTTTTGCTATTTAAAGTATACCTTATTTACTTTGGATATTAGTCCTTTATGAGATATATGGTATACACATATTTTCTCTCATTCCATAGGATGCCTTCTCATTTTGCTTCCTTTACTTATTTAATTTTTTTTAATTAATTAAGTTTATTGGTACATTTTAAGTATGCTCATATTCATCATAGGGAATTTGTACCTCTACATGATATAACTTGATTCTTTTTTTCCATTCTCCTCCCCTCCCTTTAATCCCTCTTCCCCTCCCTATTTACAAAGCTTTGTTTGCTTTTTTCCTTCTTTTCTCATGTTTTTCTTTTCCCTTCCCGGCTTTAAATGATATAAAATCCCACTTGCCTATTATTTTGTTTTACCTGTGATTCTGTTGTCACAGCCAAGAAATCATTGCCCAGATCAATATGATGGAGAGTTTCCTGTGTAATTTCTTCTTGTAGTTTTATAGTCAGGACTTATATTTAAGTTTTAGTTCATTTTGGTTTATTTTTGCATAAGATATGAGACAGGCTTCCAATTCCATTCTTTTACATGTACTTTTTTAATTTCCCCAAACCATTTATTTTTTATACTGAAAATTAATATTTATTTTTAAAAAGAAAAAACACTGAAAATAATGATATAAAATTTCAAATCAAGATAGAGCAATAACGGTTAGTACACTGCTTATTGCTATCTTCAAAGTAGTTGCCCAGATTACAAGATATAAGCATGAAGAACTGATCAAATGATATAAGCACAAAGCTTTTCTTTCAATGAACTAATAAAAAATTAGTACTGTAGCTATCTTAACTATCATATCTGGATATATAGATAGATAGATAGCCAGATAGATTTACTTTTACTTTTCCCTTCCTTCTTTTCCCCTTTCTCCCATCCCAGTTTCTTTCCTTTTGAACAGTTTCTTCCCATTTCCAGTACCGCACTGTTCTGATTATTGTAACTTTTTAATACATTTTGAAATCAGGCAGCATGATACTGCCAGCACTGTCCTTTTTTTTATTAGTACATATTTGGAGGACATAATGATTATATTCATCATGGGGGGTTGGTATATGAAGATAACACAATTTAATTCTTTTTCATTCCCTACCTCTTGCTGCTCCTTCCAAATCTTGGTCCCCATACCCTATTTGTAAAAGCTCTGCAGTTGACCCTCGCTATATTGCAGTGCACTTATTGCATCTTCACTGTACCATGGGCTTTTTAAAAAAATATATCTAATTCTGTATTGTAGTATTTGCTATATTGTGGGATTTTGTGGTATATAGGTATTTATATAATATTCATGATTTTAATTATTTATGCCTAATAAATTTAAAACAATATAAAAATATTAAAAATGTTAATTCAAACATATTAAAAGTATATTGAATTAAAATACAATACAGGGGCTGGGGATTTAGCTCAGTGGCACAGTGCCTGCCTGGCAAGCGCAAGGTCGTGAGTTCGATTCCTCATATTGGAAAAAAAACAAAAAAACAAAAAAACCCAAAATACAATACAGTATGTATTTCATCAGTGGATGAATACCATACCAATGGAAATGCAGCACACCACTACTGCTTATGTAAATTTGCCAACTGAGATTGTATAGGGCACATGGAATATACATTGTATAGGGCTGATGGAATGGAAAGTGAACAACCACAGCACTGTGTTCTGTATCCTAGGCACTGATTGGTTCAGTGACTGTAGCATCAGTCTGTTTTCTCTCCCATACTGTGTCCATACGTTCAGCATCTCTTCTCATTTAAGTTGCAGTATACTTCACTGGTGAGTACCCATATAGAATTTTACATGTTGTTAAAATTACCTATGTTTAAGAGTGTAGAAAGTGTTTAAGAAAATATGAAGTGTTTATAAGAGTGTGGGAAAGGTTAATAAGGAATGGGAAAGGTTTCTAGGAGTGTAGAAAGGGTTTATAAAACCTCAAAATATATATAAATAATAAAATAAATATAGTGCCACTACTTCACAGATTTCCACCTATTACGGGGGTCCCTGGAATGGAACTCCCACAACAGGTGAAGGATCACTATATTTCCAATTTTTTCTCTTTAATTCTCTTTTTCCCCTTTCCCATCTCTCCCTCCCTTCACCATCTCTTGTTCCCCTTCATATTTTCTTTTTTTTGGTCTTTTTGAGACAGGGTCTCACTATGCAGTTCAGGCTGATGAGCTCACTTTGTAGCCCAGGCTGACCTCAAACTCGCAACGATCCTCCTGCCTCAGCCTCCCGAGTGCTGGGATTACAGGCATGTGCCACCACGCCTGGCTCCCCTTCATATTTGAAAAAAGATCTTTCTACTTCCTATTGTTTATCTTTTATTTTGGTATTTATTCATGTTTTGGGTTTTTCATATAAAATAGACCATGTGACATTTAGACTTACATGTCTGATATATTTCATTTAATATCATGGTCTCAACATGCATTACTCTTTTTGCTCCTAACTGCTCTGGCTATTTGAAGTCTTCTGTAGTTTCACATGAACTTAATTGTAATTTTTCTCTCTTTCTGTAAAGATATGAGGATTTTGATAGAGGTTGCAATGAATTTCTAAGCTGCTCTAGGATGTATGGATATTTTAGTAGCACTAATTCTTCAACTTGTGAACATCAACTATCTTTCCATTCATTTGTGTCATTGTTAAATTTCTTTCAGCAGTCTTTTGTACTTTCTAGTATACATACCTTTCAGCTGCTTGGTTAAGTTTATTTGTTAGTACTTTATGTTTTTGAGGCTATTATAAGTTAAATTTTTGTAATTTACTCTTTAGTAGATTGTTGTTAGTGTACAGAAATGCAGCTGAATTTTATATACTGATTCTGTACCCCACACATTTGTTTACTTCACACTTAGTGTGTATATATATATATATATATAAATATAAATATATATATAATGTGTATATATACATATATGTGTTATATATGTGATATCTATATATAGATATAGATAGTTTGTGTATGTGTGGGGAGTGTTTAGGGTTTTCTATAGATATGATTATAATATCAGAACAGATGGATTTACTTCTTTTGTGCTTTGGATGACTTTTACTTCTTACGTTATCTCTGGGCTGGATTTCTAGTACTATGCTGAGAAGAAATGGTAAGAGTGAGCATCCTTGCATGTTCTTGATCTGAAAAAGAAAGCTTTCAGCTTTCTCCTTTGGGAAATGTACTTTTAATTCCCTGATTATAATTGTCTGTTTCAGAAATAAATTTAGCAGCTTAGGTAATTATATTTACATGAAATTTAAATTTATATTATAAAAATGTAAATTGTCTTAAGATTAACATTAAACAAAACCAGCTTTAGACACTGTTAATGAACCTATAAAATATACCTATTTTTACCACCCTGAAAGAACGGATAGAATTCACTTTAAGAACGAAAAATGTTTCCTCCTCTTCTTGCCATTGCACCACAAACTGCTATTCTTTCTAAAACCTCCACAGCTTTTTGCTTTGGCTTAGAATCAAAAGCATCAATTAAAAGAAATTCTGCTAATTCATACAATCACGTTCTCATTCTAATTGGAGTCCTGTTTCTGCTTAGTCTACAACTTTTATTATGGTTGTCTTTTTGTTTCTTTGTTTTTGCATTACAGATTTCCCTCCTACTATTTGAAATTGAAGGCACTCCAGCATTACTTCTTGAGAAACAGTAATTTCTATCTCCACCCACTGATTTATCTGCTTAGGTAAGGTATTCTGAACATAGTAATAATCTATAGTTCAATGTGCAAGTAGATGCTGTATTTATAGCAGAGTACATTACAGAAAAACAGGATGAGGTGTGATCAAAATACCTGGTCAATGTTTACATTTTTAAAAAATTAAAGTAAAAAACACATTGCTATGAATCCTCCTCAAAATACTCCCTTGCTTTGAACACACTTATTCCATTCTTGACACTTTCTGAAGCAGTTCTAGAAGTCCTGTCTTTACAATATCTTTGCAATATGAAGAATGCTGCTACTGGGGGGCATCCCTAAGAAAAGTGGGCCTGTAACAACACTACTGTGTGTCCTCATCCACCTTACTCACTGGGTCTGGCACCATGAGACTTCTGGCTCTTCCCCAAAGTCAAGATGACCGTGAAAATAAACATGTTGAACTGATTCAGAATAATGAGAAGCCATCCATGAAACCCAACTAAGGACATTCAGAGAAAGACTTCCAGAACTGCTTCAGAACATAGCAAGCATGATGGGATAAGTGTGTTTGAAGCACAGGGTAGCATTTTGAGGGTAGCAAATAGCAAGGTGTCTTTTTTTTTTTTTTTTTCCGGTACCAGGAATCGAACTCACAACCTTGCGCTTGCCAGGCAGGCACTGTGCCACTGAGCTAAATCCCCAGCCCCCAGCAAGGTGTCTTTTACTTGAAGATTAAAGGTGTCTTTTACTTAAAGATTAAATATTCAGTGTACTCTTGCATCATACCTTGCATATTAAGTTAAATGTTCAAAAATATTAATTTTCCTATTGAAACAATGTTATAAAAGGTTCCTAGTAGGGAACCCCATCCCTAAAATATTTAAATGATGCCAAATTATATATTACATAAAATAAATTATGTACCTGCCATTTAAACTATATAATGCACTCTAAAGTACAAACACACCAATTAAAAAGCTGTATCTAATCTTCAAAAGAAAATCAATTATTATCACAGGTGAGTGAGATCAAGTTGTTAGTCTTTTCATTTGAGTTTGTTTGCTTGTGTTTTTTGTTTGTTTGTTTGTTTGTTTGGGTTTTTTTGAGACAAGGTCTCACTATGCAGTTCAGGCTGGCCTTGAGCTCACTTTGTAGCCCAGGCTGGTCTCAAATTTGCAATGATCCTCCTGCCTCAGCCTCCTGAGTGCTGGGATTACAGGTGTGCGCCAGCAGGCCTGGCAACTGACCTCATTCGAGTTAAAATTTGATTTTATTTATGAAAAATTGGTTGTACCTCTATTTTGTTTATATCTGATCTTCCACAAGCACAGGAACATACAAAAACCTCCTAAGCAAAAGTTCAGGGTAGCCTGTTTTTCTTCTGGAGAGGCTAATGTGGTATTTTTTATAGCACACAGAGTACCAAGTCCATGATCATCACAGTACTATTTGTCAATATCAAACTTAATTGCTAATAGGCTTGAAGTTCCATAGCAACGCTGAACTTGAGTTATAGCCCTGGCTTTCCTGGATCTCTAGCTTGCAGACTGTGGGACTTCTCAGGCCTCTAATTATATTCTTAGTAAGCAGAGCCAATTATACATTCATTTATAGGCCTGTCATAATCCAACCTGAAAAGTGCTTCAGTATCCTTCTTGAAATGACAGGTTGGATGACAGGTACAAAGCATACTAAAGAAGTGAAGTAATGAAAAGTGACAAATAAAACCTAATACACAGTGTTATGTAATAGAAGAAATCCCTAATCCAGTTTGCAGTGATTTAGACTGTAGGAAATGAGCTGGATCCCGAGTAACTGTAAGAATGAGCCAGATTTGGGCAGGAGAGGGGGAAGGGGAGAACACTAGATGAGGAGAAACAGTCTTTGCAAGGAGCCAGAGGCAAGGAGACTCAGACAGTACTTAGGATTAAGTATAGCTTTTGGGGGAATGAGAGCAGGTAAGACTGGAGAGGCAGGTGGGACCAGACCAGGAGGGAAGCACATGTGCTTTGGGCTTTAATTTCTACTTGCCACATGTGTACTGATCTCCATTTTAGCTCTACATAAACATGCTTAGAAAGCAAACTGTTACTTTTGTGAAAAGGAGATGAAGGCTCAAAGCAAAGGGACTTGCTAACATTTACCCATCGTTGTCTTTTCTCGGCTGTTCATGAGACTGTCCCCTCTGGGACTAACGTGGTGTTAGGTGGTTGGGAGGAACGCCAATAGCAGATGTTCTCATGCCTCTCATTCTGCCACTCACAAATTGCTCCTAAGCCACAGGTTTCCACGCCCTTGTGCATCATCCATTAGGGTATTAATCCGTGGCTGTCACAGGATTTAAACCTTAGGCTGCTTCCCGAGGGGGTCGTTGGCAGAAATAAAATGTGACTCATTTGACAGCACCAAGATCCTAGGATTCTTGCTTCTATTTTTGACGGTACTAGATGCAGAGAAGTCATTAATGACAAGCTTTGTGGGTAACTTAACTGAGTAAGAGTGACAAACCAAAATTTCCCTGGGGTATAAATTGTATAAAAACTTGGCAAGGTTAGGAGCAGTATAGTGGTGGCCTGGCTGATCTCTCATTATAAGTAGGTGGTCATGGGGTTTGACATATTCTAAGATATGATACAAGAGACTTTTAATCCAGATACAAGAGACTTTTAAATAATATGAAATCAACACTTGGACTTAACTGAGTCTTTGAATTTATTGCTCATTTGTCATGTTACAACTAGATGAAACACTGCCTACAACATTTTAAGTCAGTGTGTCGTGATAGCAAAATTCTTGATTTTGTTGATGTAAAATCGATGGTTTTATGTAAAAATTTCCTCAGGTAAAATCAATGGTTTTATGTCATCTCAATTCTTTTTAGGTGCCTTTCAGTTGGAAAACATAAGCACTGTTGAAAATAATGAGTGAAAAAACTAGAAGAAAAATCCTTATATTCAGCCATGTTGTGATATCCTGTGGTCATAGCATTCTTCAAATATATGACAGTTCTGCTATTAGCAAATTGATATGCTTCCTCTATAGAAAATGTTTGGGGCACTGGATGCAAAAATAAATACAATAATGTTCTGTTTTAAAACAACTATGACAGTGCATTTCAATGAAAGATTAATGAGCATATTAGAACTTTCTCAAAATTAAACTACAAATCCACCTTTAATCTCCTAAAGTACACAAACATAGCGGAGGTGTGGTGGACTGACAACTGGTAGCCAACTTGTAACACCCAGCTGACCTGAATCAGTAAGGTATGGAGGGCCCACCTGAGAATTGTTGCCAAAAAATAAAAAAGAGAACTGGAGAAGAAAAGGTGTTGTTAAGAGTCTGTTGATACTCCCAAGGAGCTTATCATGCTGGCTTTCCGGATTGAACTTGGCTGTTCTCATCGTCGCAGGAGCTTGGGACCTTGTTGTCTCTGAGAATGGCTATGGTTCACTTTGAGGGTGCTCTGGTCCTTACTCTGAGCATCGCTTCCTGGCTCCAGAGAGGAAGATGGTGCACTGTTCAGTGTCTTGGAGAAGCTTGTCATGCTGGCTTTCTTGATATGGACTCAGCTGTTCTCATCTCAGAGGAGCTCAGGACCTCGTTGTCACTAAGGATAGCTAGGGTACTTTTCAGGAGAGCTCTGGTCCTTACTTTGAGCATTGCTTCCTGGCTCCAATGCAGATATTTCACCCTGCTGGAACAAATCCTTCATCCCACTGGCACAGACTTTCTAGCTTCCACCAATGACCTTTGGGCCTTTGCAGTGCAAATCTGTGAAACAGACTTGCATGAGACATTGTCATGGGCTCTTGGTCTCCAGTTAGACTCATGGAGAGCAGTGTTATGGGCTCTAGGTCTTCAACTGGATTCATGAAGGACACTGCCATGGGATCCAGGCCCTCAGCTGGATTCTTTGGGTCTTTAGTGTGTGAACAGATTTCCTGCATTCTTTGTACTTAATTCTTTGGGTGACTACTATAAAATAATGCTATAAATTATGTGTCCTGCATTGTTTTCCGTGCAAACCCTGACTACAACTGGAGGAAACTTATCATCTTACATAACTGGATAGTCCATCACAGACCAGGTATGGCTAGATGGAGACCATGCATGTAATAAGGCTCTTATCTCCATCTCTGGATCTGTCTGGCACTTCACTCACTCCTTATTGTTAGACTTTGTGAGTCCAGGCCAAGACGGTGCCTGGACACGACAGGATCCATTACCCCATGCATGCAGACTCCTACACAAGCAAGTACCACCCTCTCTGAAAATCAGAATATTCAACAACCTGACCTGAGCTAACACCCATCCTTGACCTCTCTGTACAGGGAAGTAAGATACTCTTGACTGATCTAGTTTATTATATACTCCCCACCTTGGTTGACCCAGGAGTAGAAAATGAGGTGGTTCTCCAGAGGGAAATGTCCAGGGTGAGTAAAAATAAAGAATCAATTGGAAATAGCTTCTCTATAGACAAATAAAATTTTTATATAAAAAGGTAGTCTTCATTGATAGCCAAAATACATAAGCATCTTTAAAACATAATTTTTGGCAATACTTCCACACATGTAAAGCCTATGTTATAAGCTAATAGAAGGAAAGATTTACTTGTCTCTTTCTTCCAATAAAGATAAAAGCACAAAACATTTTCCTGATAACCATAAATATTAAAATGTTTTAATGAACTTAGTTACTCTAAGTTAAAATGGCTATGAGTTAACCTATTATCTGTAGGGAAAACTTTTTTTTTTAGTTAGAATGTCTTATAATTAATAGAATTTAATTGGCCAGCACAGCTGGCAAAAGCAACAAATCAAATAAGAAACACAGTGACATGTAGGGAACTAACTAAACTAAAAGGCAGATCTGTGTTTCTGAAACTTAAAATTATGCTACATGACTTCAAACTCCCACAGTTATTGATGAAAATTCCTGGTATCTATCAAAACTGCCTGTATATCAATTAGGTGCTTTTAATAGGCAAAATGTTGACACATCTGTCTTTACATGCAACTTGATGAATAAAAACCTTCGTTCCATTACTGTTAAGTAAATAGATAGTTAATCTGTTGGTTTTTAAAAATTATTTTAAGGCATAGCATTTGCAAAAAAAATTTAGGGCTTTACACCTATTTATTCTATTTTTCTTTTTATTATAATTATTAATGCATAATATATATGTGAATTGGTTTCACTGTAACCTATCCATACATGCATATATCATGCTCTTGTGTACCTTTGGTGTATTACCTTTCCTTATTTTTCTTGTAGCTGACTTTAAGAATGGAGATGGGGGAAAAGGCAGGAGCAGAATGGAGAAGGGAGAAAAGGCTGTACAGATAGGAAACAGCAAGTATTTTCTGTTAGGCATTTCAAAAAGGAAAAGAAAAGAAAGCAAAGCAAAGCAAAGAAAGTCATGAAAGCTGGAACAATATCATACCCTAAACAAAATGCCTTCCTGAACAGACTGGATAAATTGCATTTCACAAGTTAACCTCCTAGTCCTCATGGCTCTGAAAGACGGCAACAATTAAAATAGGAAAATCTCCCTTCTTTCTCCACCAATGAAGACAGAAACTCCGAATATCGGGGAGGATGAGTCTTCCTTACCATGAGTGGATTTCCTGGCTTTCTCCCCCCTCCCCCCTCCCCATTCCTTGTAGAAGTGTGAGGTAGCATCTGTTCCTTGTGAAATTAAGAGGAATTTATTTTTTAACATAGTTTGGTGGTGTGTTTTGGTTTAACTGGGCTACACTGTGAGATCACTTTTCAGAGAGTGAGTTCCTGGGTTACACGGAAGCGAGTGCCTTCCTGACTTATTCCTTCTTCTACTGCATAGACTAATGGTGGCCAAGTGTTATTTCCCTCCAGCTGACCTTCTCTAACTATGGACATGTTTCTAGATTGGAAACACAGTTTGTGCACACCACTACTTCCTCTGGAGAGAGTTTTGCATATATAGACTTTGATGATTATACTTTCTGTCTTTGATTCTCAACAAAAGACAGTGGGGATGTGTAGATACCCCAGTACCCTCTTATTCACAGAGCCACTTAGGGTACTATTAAGACAGTGGAGAAAGTACAAGTTAGTGCCTAGTAATTAGGTATCTGTACATATTGGTTTGCCTGGAGTAATTATTAACAATGCCCCTTCTGGTGTGGATAATAAAATATTTTATCATCCTACAAATAACCTGCATTTTGCCGGTACTGTTACAGTATGTAGACACGTTATATGCAGTGACATACACAAAAGTGCACCGATAAGAAAATAGTGGAATTGCAATTAATCAAAAGTTTAAACACTCATGTTAAATAATTGCTGATCCATTATCTTGTTCCACTGATTCGGTTTTCCACTTGTCTATCCATTTCCCTAGGCTCACTAGATAATGGACACGGAGTGCATGATAAAGTCAGGCCAGGCTGGGAACCAGGTGAAGGGCTTGCACTGATCATGGGGCCTGGGAGAACATCAGTCCCTGGGATGTAAACTGCATATTTTAGAACATGCAGTTCTTTAAAGAGTGATGAGCAGGAAGGGTAGGGAAGAGGGGAGAGAAAATCAAGTCACCTTTGCTTGCCTCTGCTCCTGCTAGTTTTATCCCATCTGGGGCTGGAGGTGGAGAAATTAAAACAATTTGTGTTGTCTCCATCAGGTTTGCAGTAGAGGTGGCCCAACATCACACCATTTATCCAGGACCTGGTTTTCCTCCTCTACTTTTTTGAGTAGACTGGCAACTGAAATGCAAGTAGCATGCAAGATTGTTGGGAGACAAGTTCCTGATGGAACCATAGCCACATGAGCGGATCCCTCCTATTGTCTAAGGACAGTGAGAATTCAAACAGTCACAACAGTCACAACCCAAACCATAGGAAGTTTTCAAGCCAAAGTCAGTGAGAAGAAACACATGCAACAACAAATACTTGTTAAAATGAAGTACATTGGGTAGCATGCATGCAATTGTCTGCTCCATGGCAGATATGCATTATTTTTGGAATAAATAATTTTTAAAATATTGCTGGATGCTATGTCTTAAATGCACATGTCCCTCCAAAATTCACCTTGCAATTTAAACTCTGAGGTGATGGTATTACAAGATGTGGCCTTTGGAAGGTGATTAGGCCAACAGGGCTATATGCTCAGGAATGGATTAGTGCTCTTATGAAAGAGGCTGAAAGGGGCACTCTGGTGCCTTTTTCATTGTCCATTGCTTCTGACATGTGCAGACAAAACATTTGTCTTCTCTCCCTCCTCTGTGAGAGGACACAACAAGAGTAATAAAAATTGAAGTAATAGCAGCCCTTACCTGACACACTCTGCCAGCCTCTTAATCTTGGATTTCTCAGCTTCTAGGACTTGTGAGAAGGTGATTACTATGGATTACAGTAATTACAGATCACCTAGTCTGTGGTACTTTGATCTAGAAGCAAATGGACTAAGACACTAGGTACAAACAAGCTATTACCCTTGGAACTTAATATATTATTAAAGCACATCAATAAAATGAAGAGGTCACCTGACACATCACTCCCCAAAGCTATTCAGATTCCAGTGATCAAACAAGATAAAGGGTCATTATATTTAGCCAGAATTCGCCCAAGAAACAGCACTAATAGGAGTTATAGCTGTAGATACAGATATATAGTATGTATATATAATCAGACACAGAAAGATTTATTGCAAGAAATTGGGCTATGTCATTGTGGAGGTTTGGCAAGTCCAACAGCTGCCAAGAGCTGGCAGCTGGAGACCCAGGGGAAAGTTGATATTGCAGTCTGACTTTTAAGTCCATGTGCTGGTAGAATTTCCTCTTCTGTTCAGGTCAGTTATTTTCTATTAGGGCTGTCAGTGGATTGAATAATACCATCCAGATAATGGAGGGTGTCTGTTTTACTCAAAACCTACTGGTTTAAATGTCAAACTCATCTAAGAAATATGTAGAATAATGGCTGTACAAACATCTGGATAGTACAGCTTCGCCAAGGTGACAAAAAAAATCAACCTGCTGGATATGATGGTGCACACCTGTAAGCCCAGCACTCTGGAGGCTGGGGCAGAAGAATCACTGTGAGTGTGAGGCCAGCCTAGGCTACATAGTGAATTCAAGGCCAGTCTAAAGTACAGAGTGAGACCCCATCTAAAACAAAGGCCAAAACCAAACAAAAATCAACCATCACAGTCACTGTCCCCCATATAATGCTATTCTGGTCCCGGTCATACATTCAAGACCCAATTACCAGAAGTGAGAGGCCAGGAAATATTTGAAGTTGAGAGAATATATTTTGTAATGTAAATCAAAACAAAACACCTATATGTGTTATTTAAAATTAACAAAACAGAGCAGAGTTCTTTCCTAAAATAGTAGAAAAAATAAATTAATTTTATCAAGTTTTCACTCATGTTTCGTCACCTATGCTCTGGAGAATGAAGCTTCTAAAAATAATCACATTCACTTACTCGTTCCAACTGAGATATATAATGATGAGATAAATAATATAGGTAAAGATTCCATTGATTAATTCAAACTCCTTGCTTCAGACCTAAATAAGAGACTGTGATTTATCTATCATATGAAATGGTCAGGAAAGTTTCTGGAATTGGAAACATAAAACATTTTTCTTAAACCTTACTTAAAAGAATATGAAAGCATGCGCCACTTCTAGAATGTACTTTCTTTCTTTCTTTTTTTTTTTTGGTACCAGGAATCAAACTCATGACCTTGCACTTGCCAGACAGGCACTGTGCCACTGAGCTACGTCCCTGTACTTTCTATTTTTATACAAAGAGCATTACTGTACACAGCCCCAAAGGCAGCCTGCGAGTGGGATGGAAATTAGACAGCAACTGTCTGACGAGGGTCTCTAGGGGATGACATACCTGAACCCCAAATAGAAACTCCGGTCTGGCATAGAGTTTGATAGTGACACAGAACATTTTAAGTAGTAACTTAAAACCTACTGTCCCAGAAAACTTTCCAAGCTTCTATTTCTCTACCAGAGATATTTCCAGGTGTATCAGGACATTGACAAAGTTAGTTTAAATTCTTATACACATTATCTTCCTTTAATGCAAAACATTGCCCTGAGATTAAATGTTCTTTACAATGAAATAAATCTTACTTCTGGGAATGAGAACAAAATACTGCTGTGATGAATAATTTATGTTTTCTTCCTGGAGGCAAATAATTATATTCAGATTTTACCTCTCACACTTTAGATCAATGCAATATATGAAGTAGTCATTTAATGATTACTTCATCTTCATATGCTGAAACTGTCCTCAATGAAGATTATTGTCGTTCTTTTATTTCAAAATATTCTGAAACTCTGTGCTAGTTTATGTAATATGCTGGAGATTCTGAGAGCAGTATAACACAGCCTCTAATGTCAAGCAGTTCTGCTCCAGTAGGGGAAGCAGGTAGTGCTACAATTTGTAGGTTTTTGTCCCCTCTAAAATTCATGTTGAGACTTGATCTTCAATGCAAAAGCTGTAAGGGGTGTGACTTTCAGAGGTGATTGAGTCATGAGGATTTTGCCTTCATCAATAGGATTAGTTGCCCTTATGAAAAAACTTGATGGAGGGAGTTCATCATCCTTTGCACCTTCTCTAATGTTATGGTTTCTATCTAGAAGTCCCCCAAACCCCCAATGTGCTCATAGATGGGGCTCCAGTGGATTACTCCACTAATGGGTTTATAGCTAGGTGTGATGTTGGGAGATGAAGCTTGGTGGGAAGATTTGGGTCACTGGACGTGTGGCCTAGAAGGGTATGCTTCCATCCTGCACCCTTGATCCCTCTCTGCTTCATGCTTGCCATTCCATGAACTGTTTCTCTTCTTCCGTTCCCCTCTGCCATGCTGCTTTCCTTGCTTTGGAGCCAGGAGACTATGGACAGAACCTACAAACTGTGACCCAAAATAAAGTTGTCCTCCTTTAACATGTCAATGTTGGGTGTTTGTTCCAGCAATGAGAAAGTAACTAAGATAGATTTCAGTACCAGACAAATGGGGTTGTTGCGGCAGCTCTACCTCACCATGTGGTTCAGAAACCTTTCAAACTGGCTTGTGGGAAGAGTTTAGACAGGTCTGGAGATGCCAGCTAGAGAAACATTCCTAGAATCCTGTGAGCCAAGCTTGATGAGAGATTCTGGCCAGAGGCTAGAACACCAGAATGTTGACAATAATGCATCTGGAAAAGATCAGACTCATGAGATTTCAGTTGGGAAAAGGACTGCATTGGCAGTTGGACTCCAGACCACATGTGTTATGTTTTGGCAGAAAACTTGCATTTTGCTTATGCCCAGAGACATTGAAGGAGACTGAAATTAAGGAAAGGGAACTAATTAATCTGTCAAAAGAAATTGCAAGGCAGCCTCATGTTGAGTCAGTGGCATGGTTTCTGTTGGGGATTTTAACCACCTCTACCTTGAGAATCAAGAGCAGATGGAATGATTTACATAGTTTTGATTTTGGCCAAAAAGGAAGCTCCAGTAAAGTTGTACCCTGCAGAGATGGAGCAAACTAGAACTTGGTTGCTGACAAGATTAGTAGTTAAAAAGTCAAGAACTTTGCAACAGGACAACAGAAAAGATGACCTGAGGGTATCACAAGAACCAGCAGGACTCCAACCTTTGCAGCCTCAAAACTGCAGCTAAAAGACTACTTTGAGAAAAGAGTCCCAGAACAGAGGCAGCATAGGGAATGGAAATTGATTCCCTAGAATTCAGTTCACTGTGCTCAGCTTTCCAGGCATTGAAAAGCCTCATAACCACCAGCAAGATGCAGAAGGGATTCGCTACTATTGAAGCTGGCAGTAGACTTTGGCATCATCCACATGATGCTGGTTTTAGTTACATGCAGAATGCAAGAATTGTGGGGTCAGCATGACTTCCACCCAGATTTCAGAAAAAAGCCTGGGAGGCCAGGCAGTGTGCCCTGCTTGTGAAGTTGTGAGAGTACAGCCAAAAGTACAGAGAGACTCCAGAATGTTGGAAAAGCCAGGAACATAGGATGTCTGAGGAAAGCTGAAAAGAGTGAGCAAAGCTGGCCCAAAAGAGAGGGATGAGCACTACATCACTGGCGGTGTCACAGGGGCAGGGTCACCCAAGCATTTTGGAGTTCACATCTTGCCACATATTGCCCTGAGGGTTGGACATGTAATTATGGGATTTAATGTTTGTCCTGATGGATTTTGTTCTTGCTTTAATCCTATTCTTTTCTGTCCCCCTCTTTCTACCTTTTTGAATGGGAATCTTTATCCTGTGCCATTGTATTTTAGAAGTGTTTAACTTTCTTTTCATTTTTCACGTAGGTTTGAAGCTAAGTTTGTCTTAAATCACAGAGACTTTGGAGTTGGAGTTTTCAGCAGTGTTGAGATGTTTGGACTTTGGCAACTATTAGAGATGGATTAAATGCATTCTGGATAAATGTATGTGCAGGAGTATTTTGGAGGCCAGGGGCAGAACATTATGGTTGATATCTAGATGTCACCCCAAAGCCTTATGTGCTCATAGTTGGGGCTTTTGGGAAGTGATTGGATTATGAGTGTACAAGATTCATCACTGGATTAGTTTACTAGTGGGTTAATAGCTGGGTGCAATGTTGGCAGGTAAAGCCTCGTGGGAAGAAGTGGGTCACTGGGGGTGTAGCCTAGAAGTTTATATATCCCTCCTTTGCCATTCAGCCTGTTCTGCTTCCTTTCTGCCTTGCCATGAACTGTTTCTCCTCTGCCGCACCCCTCTACTATGCCACCCTGCCTTGGAGCCAGTGGACTATGGACTGAAATTTCTACAAACTGTGACTCAAAATAAACCTCTTCTCCTTTAATTTGTGGGTGTTGGGTGTTTTGTTCCAGCAATGAGAAAGTAACTAGGACACATATCTTCTACAATGGAGACACAACATTTGCCTCTTCCAGAAGATGCAGTAACAAGGTACCATTTTGGAAGCAGAGAGAAGTTCTTGCAGGATACAAGGCTTATTAGTGCCTTGATCTTGGACTTACCAGCCTTTAAAACTATGAGAAAATAAATTTCACTTCTTAAATAAATTTTCCAGTCTATCCTTTTCTTATAGCATCACAAATGGACAAAGTCAGGCACATAAACAAGATACTTAGTTGTCATGGAAACAGAGGAACGAAGACACAAGGGATGGTTTAACTTTCTTCAGAGAGAGATAATGAGAGTCCTGATACATCCTTACATCCCTAATATATATCCTTATCTTATAGTACAATAAGAAAGATGTAAATTCTCTATATACCTACTTTGTGTCCAGTAATGGATATAGCCTCCCCTGAGCCTGATGCTGCTCTCAGCACTAGATATCTTGAGTCAACTTAAATAACTTTTGACCTCATGGTTCCTCTTCATAGATGGCAGGCACTGGGCTGCCTGGACTATGGGATCTGATAGAAAGGGGCACTTCTCACAAACCTGACTAGATGTGAGGGTAAAAGACATCCAATGTGGACTCACTGAAGGGTGATTTTAAGGTAAATGAAGCACACTGTCCAGCAACTGTCAAACACAGGAGGTAGCACACTCATGCTCCTGGCTCAGCTAGTCTCCATATGATGGTTGCTGAAATAGTACAGGCCTTTATTGCATTTGTTATCCATACATACTGCCTGTTTCCAGGAAAAATTTGGGAATACCTAAGTAAAAGTCACACATGTATAACCATTGAAAGACTAAAATAATGTGTAAAGTAAGAGGGTGCAGTGAGTATATAGTTTAGCTTAGTTTTATAAAGGAAAGCATTATTCTGTTCTAACTGATAAAGCAAAGGAAGGAAGGAAAGACAAAGGAAGGAAAGAAAGGAGAGAAGAAGGGAGGGAAGGAGGAGGATTAGGGAAGGGGAACAGTATGAGTTCATGTAGATTTATTATCAAATAAAACAGAAAATTAGCAATTCAGACATATGTATTTTCCAAACAAAGTCCAAAAGGGATATAATGTAAAGGCATTTTTGTAAAGTAGACTAAGTAATTCATAGTTGTGCAAAGGATGCAGATATATACATACAGCTCATTTATGCATTTCTGAATAAAAATTGAAGGCAAATTAATATAGCTTTGAAAAGGTCTTCCCATAGGAAGCAATATAGTGATAATAGCTCCTGCTGATTATAGGTCAAGTACCCATGACCTGAAATGCTCAGGACCACAAGTATTTGAATTTATGATTTTTTTCAGATTTTGGACTATATACATATAGATAGAGAGAGAGAGAGAGAGATTGGGGAGAGGACCCAAGTTTAAACGTACAATTCATTTATGTCTCATTGACACTTTCACCTATAGACTGAAGGTAACTTTATGTATTTCATGTACCTGCATTTTGACTAAGACCCTTCATATGATACAAGGTAGAGAATTTTCCACTTGTGGTATCAAGTCAGCACTTCAAAAGTCTAAGATTTCAGAGAATTTTTGGATTTGGGTGTTAGGGATATTCAACCTGTATATGTTGATACGGTGTTGAGGCTTTACTAATATTTTTTTCCCAGCAATGCATTTAAGGTGGAGGCTACTGTTCTACCAGTTCCCAAGCTAGGAAGCATGAGAGACTAAGGAGCTTGGTCAAGCTGTAAAGCTAAAAAGTGGACCTGGGCTGCCTGACCTAAAACCACATTCTTCCCACTTTACTCACCTGGTCATCAGGCTGACTGTTGATGTGATATAGAGACAGAGGTAGAATCCTGTGGAAAATGCTAGTTGCCACATCCCTACATTGTCTGAGTGCATTTTGACACTAACAAGAGAGCTAACAATTTGATCTGGAGGTCCCTGACAAATGACTACAATACTGGTATTTTGCAAAAGAAAATTCCATTTTTTTATGTCAGATCTATGAAAGGTAACACTGATTTTCTCTTAAATAAAAATTAGAACCAGATATAGACTCTCTAAATGAAGACTCTCTATTTTTGAACCGAGATAAGCCATAGGGCTGATGAGGATCAGGGACAAAGCTTTCTTAGGGAAGCCAGGTGATGTTCCAGATTCTATACCGAAAGGTTTAAAAGCAAATTACCTCAGTAAGTACTCTTCTTGAAAGTGACTGAATCCATCTCGACCTACACACAATAAAAGCTTGTTACCTTGAAAAATATAAAGAAGGGGTGAACATGTAAACCACATGAAAGACAAACTTCACTTGGATCTCAACAACCAAATAGTACCAGGAACCTGAACGATGCCAGGTCTCTGTTTCTCACTTAACTTTCACTCACTTGGTGTCTTTTTACTCTGCTCCAGCTTTTTTCTCACACTGAGCCAGGCTTTCTCCATGTGGCAGAAATGTGATCACTGACAGTTCCCAAGTTTCACATCTCAATTCACTGCACCCCTTCTCCAATCATCAAACAAGCTACCCAAGGAACGTCTCTCATTAGAACAGTTTGCTTAGTTAATCATTCCTGCAGGGTTGCTCATTTTTCAGGTAGCAGAGTTGTAGTGATTCTCAGAAAATTAAGGTGCTTCCTTCATAATAAATCAGAAGGTGGTAGAACAAAAAATAAATATATATCACAATATCGTCTTGACCAGTGGTTTTCAAAAGCAGATATCACCAACTATCCAGTTCTTTTATAAAATATACTTAATATTTTATTTTATTGATGGAATAACTATTCATTTGCTATCTGATTGCAAAGGAGATTTAAGATAAAGATATTCATAAAATATACCAACAAGCTACCAATAAAATATGCCAATAAATCATAAACTACAAATTATGTGAGTGTAGAAAAGGAAAACCAAAAAAGGGGGAATTAGATGTAGAAATGAGTTAAATGAAAAATGCAGGCATATCACCCTTTTGAGCTAAATATTTTACCCTACTGCAGTCACTGGGAAAATGGAATACTGATTGATAATATAATTCACGATAGCCATAACATAAAATAAGTCTACTTCTCAATATAAGTAAGGCTATTCTTTATGAACTAATAACTACACCAGAAATGTTGAAGGTATTTGATAAATGTGAAATACAGTAATGTCAGTTCCATAAAAAGATGCATAGAGGAATCCCAGACAAGCCCAGAACAAAATACCAAATACAATTTAAGAGTAATAATTCTATAGGGTCCAAAACAACACATTTTGGAAGAACACGTTTTAGCTCTCTAAAGACTTAACCTAATAAACAATTTCATTTATTTATTCAATGAAGAAATTTTGCAGAGTACCTAGTATTTGCCAGACACAGTAGGAATAAAATAGGAAGGAATACTGTACAGGAAAGGTATATATTTCTGAAATGGTCCATGAACACTGTTTCCCTTACTTGAGCTTTTAATACTAGATACTTACATGACAAAGAATTCAAGAATGTATTCATTGGTAAGTAGCTACCAATGTCTATGTTGCTAGTTAAGGAAACAATTACATGATTCCAGGGAAGACCTAGGGTTAGAATGGATAATTTATGACACTTAAAGAATTTAAAGGACATTTTCCTGAGGCCATTCTATTTCCTCCTGGAGGCAAGTGGGAGAACTTCTATAGCCAGAATCAAGGTCACCCTTAAAATATAATGACTTTTTAAACTGCTCCAAGTTTGTGTTTGAAATGAATTGATAATAATTTTAGCTGACAAAAAAAAAAATCATAAGGCAACATACTATATCTGAATGTCTCTCTTGACATAAGATTCCTGCCAATATATGAGGACAACTAGGCTGCAGCTCCTTGCTGTTGTAGCCACAAAAAGGAACTAGCTGTCAAACATACATCAAGGTCAGTGATCAAGGTGACACTGTACACTGATTCTTAATTATGTAAAGGTTGAGAATTAATAACCAAAAATGATTTTGAAGTAGTTAACCATTGTGCAGGGGGAAGGCAATGATTAACATAACCAAATTTCTGTTAAATGCCCTGCACTATGATTATGAAAGTCCTACACTATGCTTGTTTCATGTACATGTATAAAAGTACTTGCCAAAAACCCATGGTGCCTGTGAAATATGTAGTTCCACTTTGAGCAGTCTGTATTCAGATGTGTCTGCCTGGATTAGGTAGCCACAAAAGAGCTATCCCAGAAAATTCCATGTGTTGCTAATGTTAAGTAATTCATTCATCAAGGTGGAGTTATAAGGGCTGAGGATACAGCTCAGTGGAACAAGCAACTGCCTGGCAAGTGTAAGGTCATGAGTTTGAGTCCCAGTACCAAAAAAAAAAAAAGTGGACTACACAACAAAGTGAGCTTTTGAGTTTGGATATCACTGATATTGATGAGGGAATATTACTAACATTATTATTGGTAGTATTTTATTGTCATTAGCCATTGGGGTAAACTGGTCTACAAAACAGTCTGTCAGCTCCATAAGGATGTATCCTGTAGTATTTGTTATGACAAGAGGGCATGCATGTAAGTAATACAGCCATTAGGCCCAGTTGTTGGTTCTACTAGATCAATTTATCATTTTTTATCAACCTTTGTCTTCAGATAGTTTGTGATAAAGTCTCTGCACATTAAAAATCCGTTACTTATACTGAAACCATTAGGCTTGGCTCATAAATCCTTATTAAATCAAAAGGTGATAATAGATAATAGTGTATGAGGCTTCCAGTCATTGAGACACAATACTGCACATATACAGCTTAAAGGAGGAGAGAATTAATTTGGCTCACGGTTTCAGAGGTTTGTTCCATGGTTGGCTGGCTCCAAGGCCATGACAGAAGAGTGTGGTGGAGCAAAGCTGCTTAGTTCATGGCAGTGGAGAAGCAGAGCAGGAGAACAGTGTGTCAGAGAGGAAAGGCACAAGTGACTACATATAGTGCTCAAGGCCACATCTTCATGACCTAGCCTAACACACCCAAAAATATGCTTTAGTAATCTGCTAGGCACTTGCTCCAATCAAAATGACAAAGATTACAGGTCACAATCAGAAATTGAGCAGAAGTTCTGACTTTGTTTCTACTTTTTTTAGTTTTTTGTTGCTGTTGTTGCTATTCAGATATAAGAGAATAGAGCAGTTATCTACAAGTAAGGCAGCTCCGCCTAATGCTTTCTTACTACTCATAAAGGAGCAGTCATTATCTGGCAGATAATACTGAGTAAAAGTCTGTCAAATGGACTACACTGAGCAGATGACCACAATATGAAGGCCAAGGATCTCCTTTTTGTAAATATATCATATTTGAATAGTTACTGAAGAAATAATGAGTTAATAAAGGTGATTTTGACTTTGAATTGAGAACTGCCAAGGATGTGGGTCAAGAAAAGTTCATCAGTAAGAGCTCTGGGAAGTATGGTTGGTTTACACCAGAGATGATTCTCAGTGTAATATAAATATCCAGTGAAACCCGGCTATCCAGAAAACTCTGGAAATTAAATATTCTAAAACAAAAGTAATGTATGTAACTAAGTAATATATTCTTTTCACCTTGAAAGTAGTTTGACTACCTTTCTTGTTTTGTTTCAATCATTTTAAATAAAAATTTTAATGAATACATGTTTCATATCTTCTTAAGTAAAATTTACTGATCATGTCAACCTTTTCTTTCCTGCAGCATGATACTATTATGAACACCCAGTACAAAACTGCTGTCAGGACTGAAAGGTGTAGTCACCAGGTTTTTTTTTAGTATTTCTACTTAAATTTTCCCTCTTCCACCAGACACTCAAGCAATTATTCGTTCTTGCTTTCAGAATGAGTGCTTAAGTCAGTTCTATCACCATGGCTCAAATTGTGGACCTGTCTTAGTTACTTTCTTACTACTGAGACACAATAACCAACACTCATAAATTAAACACGAGGTTTATTTTGGCTAATAGTTTGTAGAGGTTTCAGTCTTCTACAGACAAACAGTTGTCTGGCTCTAAGGGCAGTATGGCCCAAAAGAATGGCAGAGAAGAGAGAGCTCATGGCACAGAAGGCAGGTATAGATTAGGGATCAAGGGAAAAAAGGATATTAGCCCTTCCGGCCACACCCACAGCAACCCACCTCTTCCCACCAGGTTTAACCTCCAACATCACATCCAATGATAAACACATCAGTGGGCTAATCCAGTGATGAGTATCACACACCCATGATCTAGGCACCTCCCTAAAGCCCTACTTATAAGCACATAAGGCTATAGAGGGACATCTAGGTATAAACCATAATATTCTGCCTCTGGCTCCCAAAAACCTCAGGCACATCCCTTTATTCAAAATCTATTTAACCCATCTCTAGGAGTTGCCAAAGTCCAAACAATTTCAGCAATACTGAAAACTCCAAGTCCAAAGTCTTCTCTGCAACTTAAGAAAACTCTTAGGTGTGAACCTCTTTAAAGTGAAAAGAAAGTTAAATATTTCCAACATTCAAAGGCACAGGGTAAACATTTTCATTCCAAAAGGGAGGAATAGGAGGATAGCAAGGAATGGGACCAAAGCAAGATCAAAATCCATCAGGGCAAATATGAAATCTAATAGTTCTAATCTCAACACCAGAGGCAATCTGGGTCAAGATGTGAACTGTAAAGGGCTTGGGGTGGCCCTGCTCCTAAGTCACTTCCAGTGGTTGTAGCTGTTATGGCTTCTCTTTTGGGCCAGGTTTGTCACACCTTGCACATTTACATTCCTGGCTTCTCCAACCTTGTAGGGTTTCCACGGAACCTTCAGCTTCACACTCACGTTTTCATACACTGCACTCTCAGGGGCACACTGACTGCCCATCCCAAGCCCCCTGCAAGACTTCTGATATCTTGGGGCTGGGGATTTAGCTCAGGGGCACAGCGCTTGCCTGGCAAGTGTGAGGCTGTAAGTTTGATTCCCGGTGCCAGGAAAAAAAAAAAAAAAAAGAAAAAACAAGACTTCTGATATCTGGATAGAAGCCTTCCTGATGCCACGACTTTTGCATTCAGCATGTATCTAAAACTAGCACCACGTGGCTGATGCCAAGGTCTGTAGCCAGCTGAAGCAGTACTTATCTTTTTCACATTTTGGTGATGGTTCTAAAGGCCTCAGAGTGCCTGAGTGGCTGAGCAGGAAAACTAAATGCTAGGGAATCAATTTCCATTCCTTAGGCTGCAGCCAGTCTGGAGCATGCTACCCTAGGGCTTTCTCCTCAAAGCAAAGTCTTTTCACTGCAAAGAGTGGAGTCCTGCTGGTTCTTGTGAAATCCTCAGGCCATCTTTTCTATTGCCCTATTGTTAAGTATATGGCTTTTTAATACTAATCTTTTCAGTAACCAAGTTCTCCTCTGTTCCAGCTCTTTTTCTGGCCCAACTCAAAAAATTTTAAATCACTTTGCTCAACAATTTGCTCCTGATTTTCAAGGTACAGCTTGGCTAAAAGCCCCTAACAGTATCCATGTCATGGCCTCAACATTAAACTGCTTTGAAATTTGTTCTGCCAGATTAATTAGTCTGTGGCACTTAATCCTAATCTCCTGCAAAGTATCTGGACAGGATCAAAATGAAGACAAATTTTGTGCCAAAGTATAACACACATGGTTTGGAGTTCAACGGCCAATTCAGTCCTTGTTCCTAACAAAAACCTCTTAAAACTGGTCTTTACTACTGCATTCTATCAGCATTCTGGTCTTCTGAGCTACCTAACCAGAATCTCCCATCAAGTTTGACTTACAAACTTCCAGGGCTGTTTCTTCAGCTGGTGCCTCCAAACCTTTCCAGTTCTACCCAAAAACCAGTTTCAAAGGCTTCTGAAGTATATGTCCAGGTAATGCCATGGCAACACTAAGGTGGTTCTAGCCCGATATTATGGTATCAAGTCTTGAGCACCTGAGCCATTAACAGATATTCAGCAAAATACACACTAACCTAAAAAAAATCTGTCACAAACAGAACTCTGTAAATTTGTGTCATTTCTTGTTGTCTTATCAATGTTTACTGCCTTCTATTTTTAGATATTCTATTTGATGTCTCTATCTAGTGTATACACTTTATTTCATGTGGTCTTGCTTCAAACTTATGAAGGTACTACTGTTTTCAGAAGAAAGACATATGTCAGATCTTATTACAGAGTATTTACTTAAGAATTGTGAGGGGTAAGGTTCTATAATAGCCTCTTTCATTAATGAAAATTTTAAAAAGCTTCCAATTGCATATATAGTCTTCAGTCTTTTAGGATGCGTCTGTCCTTCATGGGCAGGACAGTCAGGGAAGTTAACAGGCTGGGCACAACAGCCAGGGCTGGGAATCAGTGTTACAACTAAAACAGTATAGGTCAGGGCCAGTCTGGCTTGGGCCAAAGAAAGAGGCAGCCAGCAGCACTCAAGCCAAAACTTGTTGGGCAAGAGCACAGGTCACACAGTCAGAGGCAAACAGACTGGGGAGGTCAAAGCCAAGCACGGCCTCTGGAGGCTGTGGGGCAGAAGTCCCTCCCCGCCACAGAGCATTCTTGAAGTGACTGTACTTCAGGGGCTGAGTCCAATTGCATTACTTTTCTATCCCCTGGTGCTTCTAAATTATAGTAAATTCCATAGTTTTTTTGCCTCTTCTCCAGCTTATTCTGAGTCTAATGCTGATATTAATATTAACCAAGTATTAATGAATATTGACCTGGGCAAATTACAGAAGCAATATCAGTAAATAACTTGGAGTAACTGACTTATGTAGGAGATGTGGATTTTTAAAAAGCTTACTGCCTTATTTCCAAATATGATTTCAAACTTTTCTTCCTGTGTTAGAAAGTGGTAATGTTCTTTTTTCACATAATTTATAGTACACAGCTAAATATCATGGTTTATTAATAAAGATGTGTATATACAATGAGACAAAATTTGAGTACCCCTGAAAACAGAAGATGAAAGTATCTTGTTTTTGTTTGTTTCCTGTTCTAGGATCTACTTATCCCCGCCAAAATCATAGGTGCCTCTCCCATTCTACTGCCTCGGCCCACAAATCCTAGATGCCTACCGGATGGACCTATTTCCTCATCTTTTCATCACCACAGCCTTTCCTCTTCTCTTTATACACATAGAGTCTAAATGATTTTGTTGCCACCTTGAGAAAATATAATTTTAGTAACAAGCAATCAGCAAGGAACCTTGATCTTTCATCAGCTTTCATGTTAAGCGCAGCCACAGAGATTAGGCCAGAGGTTTTCAGATTGTTAGCTGTACAAGGCCAGGAGGAAAACAGCTTATACACACTGGAAAAGAATGCACCAGCTATGTCCCTTTGTGCCTCTTTGAATGTAAAGTTGTTACATCAAAGTGGTACGAATGCCAATCAATCTGCTAAACTCAGCTGTTTTATTGCTGCCAGTGACAAGGCTGTGGAGAGGCATTTGGTATCCGCATTTATAAAATGATGGGGTTAAGAATCTCTAAGGTTCAATTTATTTGCTTTTCTTTTCTTAAAAACTCAAGTTTTTCTGAAAACGGGCAAAAATGCAATCAGGATATTCTTGCTTTCCTAGTGCTGTGTTGTAAGACTGTTGGGTATCTCACTTTGTCCTGATTTCCCCAAATATTACATAAGGACAGTTGAGAAGGTCATCAGAATGGTGGTGAAGTTATAAAAATTGATTATAAAAAGGGTGAAAAAACTTTAAATATATCATAAAAATGTAAAGGGCTCTTCACCTAAAATTAGTTTAGTTTGATTGTACTTATCAAGATGGACGCCTGTTGATGTTTTGGGGGAAATTGCCTATTATGGTTTGTGTCTGGATGTCCCCCAAAGCCTCAGGTGGTCATGGGGCGTGGCTTTAGAAGGTGGTTGAATCTAGAGTTTGTGATTAGTTCATTGTCCAGTGCTGCAGCTGGAGGTGTGAGTGCTATACCTGCCCTAGAGCAGGTAACATGCATACAATATAAGGGAGGGAAAGAGGCTTGCTTCTCCCTTTTGCCCCTTTTGCTCTTGTTGCTTTTGCTGTTTTCTTCCCTATGAACTGTTGGCCCTCTACCAGGCCACCCTATTTTGGAGCCTGTTGATTATGGACTGAAACCTCTACAAACTGTGAGCTAAATAAACCCTTCCCTCTTTATCTTGGGTGTTGGGTATTTTGCCTCAGCAAGAAAAAAGCTAACTTCATTACCTCTGCTCATGAAAATAGCAAAGTGAAAGTAAGATATAAAGACCAGGACTTCAAAAGCAGAGGCAAGAGCAGAAGATGGAAAACAGAAAAATTTTTCCTGACCATATGTGTGGTCTAGTAGCAGCTCTTTTGGCTCAGGGTACCTGACTTGCTATTAAAAAACAAACAAACAAACAAACAAACAACAAAAAAACCTCTAGCTGAAACTGGAAGTTATTGTAGATACTCCCAATCTTGCTTTTACCTCAGGGCCCCAAGGCAATAGTGCATTTTCTCATCCAGCTGTCCTTCAGTTGGTTCCCTTAACACCTACACCTCATCCCTCATCTGAAGATCTGTATCTTTTCAGACATCTTAGGTCCACTCACAGATGCTTTGGTGTTACTTTTCGTATTATGCCGTGGCAGGGTCTTTTACACCAGGAGCTTCCACAATTAGATCAGGTACAATAACTGGTCATAAAAACAGAAATAATTAGCTGTATTTTGCTTTTAGGTCAGCCCAGTAAAGTATTACAGTACTTGCCCTTTGTTTCTTTCAGAAGCCTTCTTTCCCCTATTTTACAAGTGTCTGTGCTTTTTTTTTTTTTTTATACAAACATTGTAAGCATTTAACCAAACATGGGAAGAAGCTGAGATATCCCAGGGTGGCAGAATCAGTTTGTTCTACTTCTCCACAGACATAATTGTGTGACCTCACTAAGCAAGGGAAGAAATGTGTTGTTTATAATATTCTTCTCCATAAGATACAGAGAAATTGGCGGGAAGAATCAGGCTGTGGCCAGCTTACTGAACTCTGGATATCTGAGAGAGACATAAGGATTGATTAAACACCCAACAAAGATGACAGGGCATTTGGGTGACACAAGCATTAAAAGGATGACTCATGTGGGTTTGCTTCAGATCTTTACATTTCAAGTTGGGAATGAAATTAAATATCTGATACGAGAATTGTAAGTTGATTTAGGCTTACTCTAGCTTTTGTTGGCATGTGTTTGTTTTCAATATCTTATCGGAGAAATCACATTATGTGGAAGGAAGAGAGCCTAGAATTGGACTTGGCTCATAAATAGAATTCATTGCCCTTCCTAACTGCAAAATAAGGGTGATAGGAAAAGTCATAATGCCTTAGGGAGCAAAAAGTGTCTGTGAAGCCAGCACCAGAATTATCTGTGAAAGGATAAGGCCAAATTCTCGCTTTTAACCGAGAAACTCAATTAAACTGCTACACTGGGAAACATTTACCCCACAATGTCAAGGCAAATTGAGGATGACGATGTCACAGTTGTATCCTAAATAGGTTTATTTTGCATCACTTTTTGAAATTTGTTTTAGTTACTTTTTTCTTAATGCTGAGACAAAATACCCAACCCAAAATTATAGAAGATTTATTTTGCTTATAGTTTGTATAAGTTTCAGTCCATAATCAGCTGGCTCCAAGGCAGGGTGGCATATCGCAGAGTAGCAACTGTGTTTGGTGGTCAAAGACAACAAAACAACAAGAGATACAAGGGACAAGCCTCTTTCTGTACCTTTGTATAATATGCTGGCTACCTTCCCTAGGACAGGTGTAGCATTCACACCCTTAATACCTCCCCCATTTGACCATGAATCAATCACAAACTCTAGATTCATCCACCTCTAAAAACTCCCGCCCACC
>NW_004955436.1:14818667-14828389 GCF_000276665.1 Chinchilla lanigera
CCCCCCCCCCCGTGACTGCATGAGGCTTTGGAGGGGAACATCTAGGCACAAACCATAATAAAATTCACATTTAAAAAAAATAACAGATGTAACATCAGGACTGTTGGGTGAAAAGCTTAGGTTCTCAACAGTCCACACCCCCCCACCCACCACAACAAACAGAAGTAAACATTCAGAGACAGACTTTGGAGCCCTCTACCTCCTCTTTCAACTTTCACTATCCTGATGGCCTAGAATCTCCCATTTGCATGCCTCAGATCTTCTGCTTCCAAGTATCCAGTGTCCTTCTAAATTCAGTATTAATGATATGGGGCGTAGGACGTAAGACTTTCAAATAATGTAAGAGAAATATAATTCCAACCTGCTAGAAGTCTGAAATGCTGAGTTCACGTTCTCTAAAATCAAGGAATGAATTCTAGAACAACGGAGGTTAAGAGTAGGAAGAAATTATAGAAAGAAAGCTTCTGTCTGTGAGGGTCACAAGGGGGCCTGGAAAGCAGGCTGTCCACCAGCACTTCTGAAGGGTATTTATTGAGCAAACCCAGGAGGTGAGGCAGGTTGAAGATGGGACTGAACTGCAATCAATCAATAAGATTACTTGCTTCATCACTTACATAATATGGATCCAATGGGAAATCACAAGGTAGGTGTGAGGTGCAACATGACTATGAATCAATAAGGATGAAACAAGTGTAAATCCTCACTGATTAAATCCTCATTGATCAAATTGCAAAGCAAGTCATGTAGCAAAGGCACATGGGACAGACAAGGTCTTTCCTGGAAGGGGTGGGTTAAGGAAGTTTGGTCCTCCACCCGAAGGTGATTGATGCCTATTTAAAACATCAATCACTGCTGTTCATCCCTAGGGGAAGTAACTGCAGGAGTAGTTCCTCTTCTTAAAGCATGGCCTTCAGTGAACAGGGTCCCTGCCACAGTTGTCTTCTGCACTAACTTAGTTATCTATAATACTAACAGCAGGATTATCTATCTTTTATAGCTTTTTTTGTAAGGGGACTAAATTATTTCTAAATAACTTAGCTATCTATAATACTAACAGCAGAGTTATCTATCTTTCAAAGGGGACTTCAGAAGACCTCATCACTACCAAAGAAGTATACTGATAACTTCTGTCCCACTCAGAGGACTCGACTTTTGCACCACTGAGCAGACCTCAGAGTTCTCAACCTTGACAGAGAGACAAGAAGACAGGTTTGCCCTGAGATTTTGTTTCTCTCAAGGGAAAAAGATCAGTTACTAGGTGTTAGCCTGTTTTTAAACTGATCAGAATTCAGATCATACACTTTTTACCTTTTGCATACTTAAAGAGTAAATTAGTGCTGGGCGTGGTGGTGCACGCCTGAATTCCAACACTCGCTGAGGCAGGAGAATCAGCATGAGTTGAGAGCAGCCTGGGCTACAAAGTGAGTTCAAGGCCAGTCTGAACTGCATAGCAAGACCCTGTCCCAAAAAGAACAAAAACAAAACAAAAAAAACAGTAAATTAGAAAGGCTGATGATTTCTTTCTAGGTCTTACCGCTCTTTCTTCCCCTTTCTGGAAGGCTTTGTATGCTTCTGTTAGTAGGAACACTCCCCGAAGTCTACATTTTCACTTTGAAGCCCTTTGTGATAGAATCTTTCTTTCTGCAGTGATTTGACCTACCAACCCATAACTATTATTTGCTTACACACATTTCTTTTCTCAGCCCCCATTTTCCATATTCTGAATAAATTCTGAATGATTTGTACAACTGAGGAACAATGAATATAATGTTGGTTAATTTCTTTATTGAAAGAAATATTGTTTCAGAAATACAAATTAGCTTTTTACTTTTGACATTTCAGTGGAGTAGAAAATAAGCCACTGACCATGAGGACTGTTCCCAGAAATGGGCGGAGTTAGCGGTCTGTGGGCAGGTGAGCTTTAGCCCAGTGTCACTATGGATCCTCTTCCTTTGTAAGGTCAGGCAAAAGAAAGGTCTGTGCCGCAAACTCAAAGTATGAAGCAACAACATTTTACAATTATTGGTGGAACAGAAATGTCTTTTAGTCTGTACTTTTTAACATTAACTCAATTGTGCTAGGTTGTGAGGAAACAGGAATAAACTAGGTAGACAACAAACACCAGGCTCATTGGGATTACCAGACTTGAGTCTTAACAGAGGCTTCAGCCATGAGTCATACTGGGAGGTCTTTCTACCCCTCCAAGGCCAACCCAGTTGTTTCTGGGGTTTCTAAGAAAATTTGTCAGAGTGCTCCAGGGTAAACCCACATGGTTGGGCTTCTTCGCCTACCAGTCCATAGAGGGTGAGGCTAGGCCTCTCTGCCTCATGAGGACAGGACTCCCCTGAAGGTGCTCCTACATCTGTCAGGATCTGTAGCAAAGCTGTCCCAAGTGTATGAAAGGAAAAAAATTTCCCTCTGCCCCAAATGATGTCACATTTTTTCACTTGGGCTTGAAGCACCCCTGGAGTACCTTTCTTAGCTCCTGCCTACCACCCTTTCTTCGTAAGATGTCTGAGTTCACTTCTATGATCTGGTTGAGGAAGATACCCACCACTACTGAGTGCTACCAGGCACTGTTCTAAGCACTTTCAAGGTACTAAGTACTCTAACCCTGAAAATAGCACAAGTTGGAGGGAGACTATTCTTTCCTAATTACAGATAAGAAAAGTAAGGCCTGGTGTATTAGCTATCTATTGTTATGCAACAAGTGACCAAAAATGTAGTGGTTTAAACAGTGAACACTGCCACATTTACTGCAGACCCTGTCATACCTTAGAAGAGGCCTCTCTGCTTTAAGGTCATCCATGAAGCTGCAGTTCAGGGTGTTGGCCAGAGCTGGGCCCTCATCTGAAAGCTCAGGGGGGAAAAGATCATCTTTCATGTTCCTGTACAGGGTCGAAGGCAGCCCTGGTTCCTTTGGGACATTGAATTGAGGGACTGAACAGCTTGCTGTTGTCCAGGAGGGGCTCTCAGGTCCATGCCACATGGGCCTCACCAACATGACAACCTTATTCCATGAAAGCTGGCAAGGGGGCATCTGCCAGCAAGACAAAAGTCACAGTCTTCTGCAGTCATGAAAGTGGTATCTCAGCACTCTGACATACTCTACTGGTCAGAAGCAAGTTACACTTCCTGCCCAGATTCAAGATTACATAAATATGTGCACGCTAGGAGAGATGGATCATTTTAGAGTTTGTCTGCCACACACCTAGAGGGTAATTTACCCAAGAATTGTGAGCTACGTAATAAGCCAGCATTTTAGAACAGGAAAGCTTCAGAGGAAAGTGAGATTCAAATAGTTTGAAAACCAAACTGCCTATAGCAATACAAATACAAATCTCTGCTTTATACATTTTGGATGAAGTCTCTGAAGGTGCAGGCTTTTTTCTCTGTGTGAGTGGCGGCTGACTTCTTTCCTATACAGGTTTTTTTTTTCAATTTTAAAAACAAATGGATTTCATGTAATTATCTGAAATTTCCAGGAACTTTAAGAAAAAAATAATAAAAAAAATAGGGTGCTACTATTTCCTTTATTCTCATGCGGTAAGAGCTGTTGAGTAGAATGAAGTAACAATGTATTAACAATGTGCTTGTCTGATGCCAACAGCTCCCTCTGAGCCACTTCCTGTTACTGGTCTGGCATTAGCTGGAGGTATTTGGCTTTGCTACCAATGCCAGAAGACAGTACGGCTGAGAACCGAATAGTGAGCCCAGGTATGTGGTAGATTAAAAGTAGTTTCTCCTATATATTTAATGTATATCACATTTCTTTGACTATTTATAAACCTGTACATAGAAGGTAAACATCTCCCTCTTAAAATGATGTTGAAAGCCGAGTGTGGTGGGGCACCCCTCTAATCCCAGCACTCGGGAGGCTGAGGCAGGAGGATCACTGCAAATTCGAGGCCAGCCTGAAGTGCACAGTGAGACCCTGTCTCTAAAAGACAAAAAGAAAAAAAAATCAAAGTGACGTTGTGACAAAGTTGTAGACAGCTGATGAGAGGATTACTTACTTTATTATCCCTACCTGAAAAAAGATACCTGCTTATCTGCTCATCCATAAACTAGTACCATGGGGTGCTAGCTACCTGAAATACAAATATAACACCTTGGGGGCATAACTCATTATTTATTTGTACCTTTATTTATTAACATATATTTTGTATAATAGGCACTATATTAATACGTCTAACTGTAAGGACACAAAATATAAAATATCAAAATACTCATAATATATAATTTCAATACTATCCCCCTGGCACAGGGGCTCCCCAAACCCTCTGTCCATGGCCTGTTAGGAACCAGGCCACACAGCAGGAAGTGAGTAACAGGAGGACAGCCAAGCCTCATCTGTATTTACAGTTACTCCCATTGATCAAATTACTCCCTGAGCTCTGCCTCCTGTCAGACCAGAAGTAGCATCAGATGCTTGCTGTGAACTGCATATGTGAGGGTCTAAGTTGTGTGCCCCTTATGAGAATCTAAAGCCGGATGATCTGAGATGGAGATAAGGTGGTGATGTTAGTGCAGGGGAGCACCCAAAAAGACAGACTAACATTAGTAGAGAGGTTTGACTGTACAGAGACCATAATAAATCAATGGCTTGCAGACTCATCAAAACATTGTCAGCAGCCAGGCATGGTGGCATATGCTTGTAATCCCAGTATTACATTGGAGAGTCTGAGGCAGGAGGATCACTGCAAGTTTGCAGCGAGCCTGGGCAACAAAGTCAGTTCAAGGTCAGCCTGAACTGCACAGCAAAACCCGCCTCAAAAAGATAAAAAAAAGAAACCAAACGAAACACTGTCAGCAGCATGGCAAGTGTCAACTAAGCTGCACCTGTGGAAGGCTTTACAGTGGCGAGTGAGTTGGTGTACCTCAACCATAGAGCTCCATCTGGTAGCAGGCTTCAACTGAAAATCTGACACTTATTTTAGTCCATGCATGGGCCACATTATTTAATTTGCCACTTCCATCAGCACCTTCTTCCTGCACTGCACTCTTGTCTCTGTTACAGTTTTGGTAAGTCCACAAGTTAAAACAACATCACTGGAGAGTTTCTTTGAAAAGGTAGAAGGGTCCACTGATGACTCAGCAGAAGACTCCAAGACTGTAACAACAAAAAGCTACATTTAGAAGAAAATACTTCATAGGATAAGAACCCTACTTGATTACAGGTTCACTGCAACAGGCGATTCAGTCTCCAAACCCTCTTTCTACATTATGAGGTGATTGGACATCCAGTGAGCCATGAAACCTTTAAAACTGCTTCGCCACATGGAGAACAAGCACTCTGCATTAAAAGCCACACCTTTGGAGTTTTTCAGAAGAGAAAAACAATTTGAATACAAGGAACAGAAGCAATTATTGAAGGCCACCACTTCATCAAATGTGTCTGCCCTGACAGCATCATTCTTAGAGACTAACTGCAATGCTAATGCTACAAAGCCCTTTACCGTTGGTGAAGAGTTGACCTGCCTACTGCTAAGAGCATTTGTGGTGAACTTTTAGAGCAGACTGCAGTTCAAAAGCATGTGTTCCTCTTTTAGTTATCATCATAACTAGATGAACTCATGAAATAGTGGAGGATATTGAGCTACAGTTATTAGAGGACTGAGTCACTGTGGTATGCAATTCAGGTTGACAAGTCTAGCGATGTTGACCAGGCAACAATACTTGTTTTTGTGTGATACATTTTTAGGAAGCCCTGCATGGAGATAGGTTATGTGCACTTTTGTTGCCAACTAACGGCTCAGCTGCAGAACTACTGAATGACTACATATCACGAAAATGGAACTGGTCATTCTGTGATGGTATATAGAGGAATGGAACAGCTGCCATTACTGGATGGCTTTTGGGCTCCACTACTTGGGTCAAAGAAGTCACTTCTGAATGTTTCCTGTGTCATTCATACAGAAATGCTGGCCCGCTGAAAAATGTTACCTAAATTTAACATTTTGCAGGATGTGATTAAAATTATCAACCTCTTTAAAGGACATGCCCTTAATTTACGTGTGTTCATGAAGCTCTGTGACGTGGATGCAGAGCACACATATCTTATACATGAAAGTGAGATAGCTTTCTAAAGGTAGATCACTGGCCAGAAATTTTCAATTATAAGAGCACTCCAGAGATTTCTTTTAGAAAAAACAGTCACCACTGGCAGCATAACAGGTCACAAAAGTTGGCTTACTCATGACATATTCAACTAGTTCAGTGAACTCAACTGTCACTTCAGGGGAGAATGACAACTGTGTGCAAACTGGCAGATAAAGTGGCTGCATTCAAAGGCAAACTAGAATTATGGAGGCAGCTGTGAACACTGAGATTTTTGACATGTGTTAAACATTAGCACAGATTTTGAAAGAGACTGAGCCAGTGTTTTCTTTCTTCCACCTGATGCATGATCACCTACTTATCTCAGCATTCCAAAGTTTGAGCATTACTTTCCAGCCACAGAAGACCACCAAACTGGAAAGGAATAGACCTGTGACCCATTTGTGAATAGATAGGTAAACTGACTCTGTGTTAGAAGAGGATCAACTGCTTAAGATCTATGTTTGCAGTAACTTCAAATCTCTAAACACTGTGGATTAAAGTCAAGGCGGACTATCCTGAGACTGCCACAGGAGCCCTTGAAAAGCCTGTTTCCACCATCCCATCTGCAGTGACAGCAACTAAAACAAGGTTACAGAATAGACTGGACATAAGCAACAGACTTCGGTTGCCATTGTCTCCCATCACTCCTAGATGGGAATGTCTAGTTGGAGAAAAACAAACACAGGACTCCCATTCATTCTGCACTGTAGTGAGTTTTATAATTATTTCATTATATACATTATCTACTACATTATATACTACAGTGTAACAATAAAATACACAATAAATGTAATGTGTTTTAATCATCCTGAAACCACTTCCCTCCTCCAACTTTTTAGTCCATGGAAAAATTGTCTTCCACAAAACTGGTTCCTGATGCCAAAAACTTTGGGGATGATTGCTTCAGCAAATCTGTGGTGTAAATGAACAAAATATGGTTTCTACCACTCCTACATTTCAGACTGCCTTGGCTCAAATTCCTTTGATTATTTATATAAAACTACAAGATTGACTCGGGGGCATAAACATTGTTGGAAGGCTGCTTCTAAATTACCACGTAATTGCACGTTGTCACACTTTTAAATTTCAAATAAATTTATATAGGAAATATAATTATAGCCATTAGATCCTAGACTCTGGCCATTAGGTAATTTAAGCTGGCTCTTTCTCTTTTGCAAGTTCTTAGGAGCATAACATAAACCAGGCATGGTATTTCTCATCCCAGCCCCAGCTGGTAATTCCAATTGTCCCATGATTTCACAGCTGCAAATCAGCCCTACCCACTCACATTTGTTTTGGGCTAATGATGCTTTCTTTAATTAGCACATGACTTAAACTTTCTTCCTGACTTATCTGTTGCTTTGCTCCTTGGGCTAAGTACAGGGTGGCCTAATTGGGAAAGAAGGCTTATTGAGCAAGGACGCTATTTGCTGAATTTGCTTAACTGACTTCCCTCCCTTACAATCTAGTCTTAGGTCTAGGTTTATATTTGTATTATAATTTTCATTTTTATGGTTCTTATAGCTTCTCCAATTTGGGAATGACCGCTAGGAAAAGCCACAAGGAGCTACAGTCTAAACCTGAGAACGCAGGATGTGATTTGAGAAGTGGGAAAGTCCCCCTTGCAAGTGAGCAGCAGGTCAAACTTACTATTACTGTTCCTTCCTCATTTTTTTGCCTTAAATGGCCAAAACCCATCATTCTCTAGTGATTAAGCCACACAAATGACCGATTTGCTCAAAAAGTCTATGCCAAAATCCACATATACTAGAAAGGAAAGCCTATTTAAAGAAATTTGTGATCTTGGCATCGTCTGGTTACCACTCAAGTTTTAGATCAATTTTCTTGAAGACTCAATAAAAGATTCTCTGAGGAGATGGAACACAGAAAATGAAAATAATGATCTGATCAGATGAGAGTAGCATTTTATTTTTCAAATAACTGATACATTAACCAACAACAATGTACATAGTGGTCCTCTGGGGAAGTAGAAGGGCAGCACAAGATCTGCTTCCATGTTTTTGGGAGACACTCTGTATGCCGCCATACATTTATGAAATGTGTAACAGTGCCCTTTATTCCACACAAAGTGCTGAAAATAGTTCAGAAGCCTCTCATGCAGGACACAGCCACAGAGCTTAAGAGTTGAGAGAAAAGAACTTCAGGTCTGTCATGAGCAGGCATAGTGTTTGGTGGAGACAAGAAACTAGCTCAAAGACTTTGAGCTATTGAGGAGAAGGGCTGAGACTATCTCAGAGGCACTAGCTGGTCCTTACAGATGTCTAAATAAAGAAACAGCAAGATGAAACGGTTGTTTCCAGAACTGTTGACAGCAGGTTTGAGGTGGGAAACACGGTGTGGAGGGAAAGATTGGTTCAGAAAACTAAATTTGCCTGGGATGGTAACTAGGTACGAACGTAAAACAAGCAAAGTTTATTTTTATTTAAACGACTGGCCAAGCAACATTACTGAGATGGAAGGCAAACAAAATCCTGAGGTTTCTCGCGTGAATGTCAGCTTGAGGTGGGAGAAGCGACCGAGTATCCGCTGGATGACTGAGTAAAGGGAAAAGCTCAAGTTTCAATGAGTACAATCATGAAATCATGAGATCTTATAGCTGGAAAAGACCTCAGAAGTCATCTATTCTGGTCCCTGTATTTGAAAGGAAGGCAAGTAAAGCAAAGGAAGGGAGTGACTCCGTCAGGACGGTGAGGAGTCGGGCAACCGTGTAGGAGAACCCCGGGCTTTCACTATGTCACTTTCTTCACTGCCCAGCTCGGAATACTCTCAAATTCACCAGGGCCTGACTGCAGCCAAATCAGACCAAAAACAAATATTAATAACGATTTTTTAAAAAACCACTCAGTTCTTTTTCCCCTCTTAATTTAGGGATCTTCGAAAGACAAGTCTCGAGAGTCGTTGCTCTGCAAGACGACAAATCATGTGTGAGCTCCTGTCCAAGGAATACCAGTTGGGGCTAAGATGCAGCCATAGAGACTACAAAGCGCTCTCCCATCTCTGCCCCCACCCACACTGCCAGGTTACCGCCACCTTTTCTCATAGTTCTCGTGAGACAGAATGGATCCGAGTCCAGGGGTCAGACCCCCACCGCCCAGCAGCTTTCGGGATCACCGCTTCTTCAGTGCAGCCCTCGCGATCCGGCCGCGCGGGTTTCTTCAGTCCTCCGTTACCCGTAAAGCATCTACACCAGCGACGCCGAGCCCCCGCCCCAACTGGATTACCTCGCGGGCGGATGGCTGCTCCCTACCCGTCCCAGCACGGGGCTGGCACTAAGCCACAGGCCTGGGGCACGCGGAGCGGGCGGCGCGACCCCGAGAGCCTCGCCCCGTGCGCGCAGGAGCGCGGACGGCTTCTCCCTCACCTACGAGAAGACAAGTCGCTCTCCTGGGGCCTATTTCCTCTGAAACGAGGGCTCTAGACTTCTTCCGAGAATGCAAGATTCTAAAATCGAACGCGACACGGCACCGTGAGGGCAGAGCTACGCAACTCGTGAGGAAGCCGCCGCACGGACAGCTCCGACAGCGGGTTCCGCGCCCGCGCTCCGCCTCCGCGCTCCTCCGCGGCGCCGCGGGGGTCATAGGGCGGCGTGCGCGCCCCCG
>NW_004955436.1:14828859-14885801 GCF_000276665.1 Chinchilla lanigera
GAGGGCGAGACTCGGCGAGCCGCGCGGACCCGTCCCGCCGTCCCCGCCCCGCGGCGCGCGGAAACCGGTTCCCGGGGACACACGGGTTAACGCGGGCCGGCGCGGCGCCGGAACTCGCCGCGGGATGAGCGAAGTTGGTAACTTTGCCATTCATGGAAGTGAGAGGACCGCGTCTTAGCCTCGGTCTTCGTTAAAGGGAAACTTCTGGGTTCTTTCAGGCCCGCGAGGTGACGCGTGTCGTGTCCTGCGCCTGCTCCTTGCGGGTGCGTGGCTTGGAGGGGGGGGACGCGGGACGCGTGGCGGAGTCCAGCGGATCTGTAAATATGTTTTTACCGTGACAGTGCAGTCTGTGTTTACCGTGCCGGTAGTACTCTGCTCCCCCACCCCCTTGCGCTTGTTTTTCTTCCTTAGCGCTGTCGTAAGTCCCAGATAAAAGATGCTTGGGAAGGAACTGACCTTTTATTCCATGATGATTTTGTTGACAGTAGCCCAAGAAGAAGTTATTTATGGGCTTTGTGACTCTTTTAATACAAAATCCCGAACTTTCTACATCATCTGTTTGAAATTCAACTGTTATGCCCTTTAGAGTCCTAGTACATTATTACTGATGTGTTTTGTATTTTTTTCATATTAAAGTTTTCCAAAGCAGTCCAGTTGTTGACTTGGCAAAAGAAGAGTGGAATCAAATATGCTTTTAGGGTTTTTCGAAAGGGTAGATTTCGATGTACAGCTTTGTCTGAATCACTCTTCTTTATGCTTAGTCACTATTTCTCTATTTAGAAGTTTAACTGGGGATAATGTGGTGTTTTGCTAACTTCTTAAATTGCCAGTTTGTTTTTACCTGGTACTTTGATACACTAAAAATACTTTGTTACTATATTTTAGAAATAATGAGTCGAGTGCTTTGACTGTTACAAAAGAACTGAAGGTTTTTCTAAGGGTATACCGCTATAAGTGTTTCAATTCAGTGTTTCTCTGCCTAGCATTGGGAGACCTGTTTTTCTTGCTTGTTTTTGTTTCTTAAAGACTAAAGTGTCCTGATAAAATACGATGTTAAAAAGCAATGCAATATAAATAATTATTAATCTTTTGAGATAATGTATAAAGAGAGGTACTTTAAAGTCACCAAAACAGGCATTGGTTAACGTGGTTGCTATTTGAACATGCTTCTAAAATGTGACAGTTTTAGTGGGATAAGGCCTGTTGTATTTCATGTGATCTTTGGATAATCTTTTAAATGCACTGGTAAGACCACTTATTTTGAGAAAGTTACTACAGGCTTGGTATTTTATTTGTAAAGTACTCTGGATAGATAGATAGACAGACAGACAGATAGATAGATAGATTGTCTTTTTGAACCAGGGTCTCACTCTGCAGTTCAGGTTGACCTTGAACTCACTTTGTAGCCCAGGCTGGCCTCGAACTCTCCGTGATCCTCCTGCCTCAGCCTCCTGAGTGCTGGGAATACAGGCATGCGCCACCACGCCCAACTGAATACTTTGGTGTAAAGTCTTGTGTCCAGGCTGTATTAATTTCACATTCATTATGATGAAATAGGTCAGATACACTATGGACTGATCTAGTGCTTTTATATTGTAGGTGGCTTAAGTAGGTGCTAGGTACAACCATATCTCAATAACCAGTCTTTTATCAAAAAAGTAATGTTTTAAAGAGTAAGTAATGTTAGTACTAGTTATAATAGCTCTTCATATGACTGCATTTAATAAGCATTCCAAAAATGGTACATAAGGGGCTGGGGATTTTGCTTAGCGGCACAGCGCCTGCCTGGCAAGCGCAAGGTCATGAGTTCAATTCCCGGTACCGGGGCGGGGGAAACAAACCAAATAACAACAACAACAAAAAAAAAACCCCACAAAAATGGTATATAAAGCTTTGTATATAAATGTGGCTGTTGTGCAAAGCCAAGCACATCCACTGAGAACTGCATATTTATATTCTGTTGTATTAATAATTGTAACCCAGCTTTGCAGGGTTCTAGATTGTTTTCAGAGTAGAAATTGCCTTGAGGTCACAAAGCTGAGACTCCTTGGAAGCCCACTCCCCCACAGTGTGATGCCATCTTAGTAAACTGAATTCCACCATTTGAATGGAGGGTTTTTAATCTAAATATCAATTCAAATAGGTTAATGTCTGAGTGTTAAATATTTATTAACATTATTTCAATTTCTGATGTAAGTTTGTTTCGTGGACAACATTGCAAGCAGTTAGAACTTTCACTTTGGAATAGCTGCTACTCATGACCATATTTAGAAATGGACAATGTATGTTTTGATTGTATCATATCTGGAAGGATAAAAAGTTGAAAAAATTTTCCATGTAATTAGTTCATTGTATAAATAAATCAGAACCAAAGTTTCTTAAACCCATTTATCTATTTTGTACTGAGGGCATGTGCTTTGGGTTGGGAATTTAAGGATAGTGCAGTTTTAATCTTGTCTCTCCACCTCCGTGGCTCTCCATTCATTCATTTATTCGTTCATCATGGTGCTGTGGATCAAACCCAAGGCCTTGCACATGCTCCTCTGTCACTGAGCTACATCCCAGGCTCTCATCCCTTTTTAAAAACAATAAAGTAAGATGTCCAGCTGAGAACCACATCAAACAGGAAGCATTTAAAACTGAATGCACCTGATCAGCAGATGAATCTGCAAATGTTTGTTTTTATTGTGTGCTAGTGTTCTGACTGTACAGAGGATGAGATTTGCCCTAGGGGAGCTTATTATTGATTGCTAAATTTGAAATTTCAGTCACAGACTTACTTGTAATAATGGCTAATTAATTAAACAAGTCTGTCTAGTTCCACATTAACCTTACATTGGAACAATCTCTTACTGCTTAAGTAGAATTGTTTTATCTGTGTTAATGTTAAGCAGTAGGCCAATGCTACTTTCTATTTTGAGCTTCTTTTCCTCACATTGTACCTACTCAAGTACATGTGCATGTGTAGACACCAACCCTTGTCTTTCTCGTTGGATTGGCTACCTCTAAGAACTAGTCTGCAGGATTGATTAGAATATTAAAATAATGGAACAGTATGAAGGTAAATTTTTTTCTGTGCTGTTTTAAGATTTTAAAACTGAACAATTCAGTTAATTGTTTTCTGTTAAATATATTTTTATTTTAATGTAATACAAGTAGATACTAAAATGTAAAAAGCGCTCTTCTATGAAAAATGAAATAAGATTACATAACAAAATTAGAGAACAAGAATGGTTAGTATACTGTTTATCATGATCTTAAAGAATGACCAAAATATTACTCATCAAAAAATCAAGTAGTAACAAATACTGGGGAGGATGTGGGAACAGGGAACTCTTCTACATTGTTGGTAGGAATGGGAGCTAGTATAATCACTACAGAAATCACTGTGGAAATTTTTTTTAAAAAGCTAAAAATAGAAATTCCATTTGACCAAGCTAGTCTCCTTCTAGCTATAGTCCCAGAAGAGTTAAAGTCATCATAGTACAGTGATACATGCCTACCTATGTTTATAGCAGCACAATTTATAGTAGATAGATCTTGGGAACAGTGTATATGTCAATCAACAGATGAATGGATAAAAAATGTTTAGTCTGTACACAATTACACATTACTCTGCCATAAAAGGGTAAACTTAAGGCATTTGTAGGCAAATAAATGTAACATGAGTTAATTTTCTTTGACTTGCCTTGCCCATTGGTTTACTTTTTTAACAGATTTATCTTACTCCATAAATATTGCTTGGAATGAATTATGTACATGCTCAAGAAATGTTCGAGCACGTTGACTTTTTATAGTAGACTCGAGGTAATTTTGACTCAGTTTGATTGTCTAATGCTAGTCTGTAAGTTGGAGTCTTTTCATGGCCTATGTAGATTTCCATAAAATCAGGAATCTCATTTGGGTTTGGAATTGGTTTTATTTTGTTGTATTGTAATTCTTTCATTGCTGCATTTATACAAATGAATCTAATTGAGGCAGAGATTGGAGTTCAGGGAGCACCAGAGTAAATGAAGTAGAGATTCTTCTGACTTTCCTGGAGCTTAGAGTTTTCCTGTAGAGATGGATATAAAACACAATAGTGATTTTCTTTGTCACTAGTATTACCAAGGAAAATGCATTATGTAATGAGCAGATATAGGGAGGGATCCTTATATTGTCTTTGATGTGCATGGAAAAGTGACATAACTGAGACTTAAACAGTTAAGGAAGGGTAGGAAGTATGTCTGTATTTTGTATGCAGCAATCCTGAGGGAGCAGTCTGTTTTGAGCACAGTAGGTGGCTTTTCTTAGCACATTTTAAAATCATGTTAATTTATGATTATTTGCTTCTGTGTATTTTGATAAATTGGAAACAGTTTTGAGGGTATTATCTCTGCCTTAAATGGCAAGGTCTCATTTCAGTGTTTGGGGAAAATGCCTTGTTAAAAACTATTTTTAAGGATTGCTTGCAGCCACACAGAGTTCGAAAGGAACTTCTATTAGAAAAACTTCAATCTATTGTGAAGCATTTCATCACTTAAAAATAGTTTTTATTTTAATGAAACTTTTTCCAATAATTTCTGTTCAAGTGTAAATTAATAGAAATATGCTTTGGCATGTTAGGATTCTGATTCTAGTTGAGTTTTTTGTTTTAAATGTTGAATTTTAAATAAGCTTGTCTGGAACCTTTAGCCTCAGTTTTAGCAACAGTTTTTACTGGATCTGCTGTGTCACTGTTCAGTTGATAAATCATGGATTGGCATTTTAAAAGCTAACTTCCAGGATTTGTGAAGTGTTTTTAATTCGATGATAGTGAACTTGACTGGAAAGAAGATGGATCTGATAGGGTTTTAAATCTTAAAAATGAGGCCCGTGTCCGTGTTATATTCCCCAGAATGACTGTTGTAGTCTTTTCTTTCTTAATATATTTAACTATGAAATGGAACTGAACTTGATTCTTCCGTTGTGTATTTTGAGAATTAAGTGTGTAATATTTCATATGCTTGTACTGAGCACCCATGTGAATAATTTTAAAAATAATTGAAAATACATATGTTCAAAGCAAATTAATGTGCTTTTATAATTAGAAAGGGCCAAAAAGACTTTCTTGACCACAAGAGTTAGGGATTAACTGTTGGAATAAACTAACTACAAGCAAAGTTGTGTAATCTCCATTCCTCAAATAACATTTTAAAATTGAATCACCAGTTATGGAAGAGATCCCTTATTAAACTTTTATAAGTGAACATGTCTGTTACTGTCCTTGAATATTAATCAGCTGTAGATTTAAGTAAGATCTTGGGTAAGTCACTTACCCTTTTCTTAACCATAATTTCATCTGGGTTGTTGAGAGCATTAAGTGACTTGATACATGTAAAGGAGGATAATATATACATAGTTAGTGTTCCCTTTTTTTCTACTTTAATAAATAGTAAGTATTGTGCAATTGTTGCTATAGATGCCTTTGATTTTTGGGTTTTTTGTTTTAATATTCATATTGAAAAGGGAACCATACAAAAGAGGCTCTGACAGTTACTGCTCTGTTCACATGTTTTACTAACATATAAAATTTATGAAAGTGAACTTTTAAAAGTGTCTTTTCTTTTTCTTCCATAGCAAGATTGAACCCAGGGCTTCTAATATTTGCTAGGCAGGTGCTCTAGCATTGAGCTGCATCCCCAGCCCTGTTTTATTTCTTGTTATGCGTCAGGGGCTTGCTAAGTCACCCAGGCTGGCCTCAAACTTGTGATCTTTGTGCTTCAGTCTCCTGAGAAGCTAATACAGTCATGCACCACCATGCCTAGCTCTAATTTGTAATTATTTTTTTACACAATTTAAAAACAGTTTTGGTGTCAAATGTGTGCCTTTTCTTTCTTTGATATCATCAAATATCGTAATAGCAACTCAAAACTCTGCTACTTAATTAAGAAGTTCTGCCAATGATGATTGGGTAGGTTTTTGTTACTCAGTTTTCAGGAAAATCAAGCTTTAATTGGAAGTAAAGAAAGCAACCTGGGAAGTGATTATTTTAGCCACCTGGAATCAAGATATAATTTAAATATGTTAGAGAGCAAGTAATATCTATGGCACTGAGTGAAGAAAATAGGCTATATATCTCCTTATCTAGAAAATTATGCATATGTAATTTGGAAGTACTGAGCTGAGTTACCTGTGCCTTTTGCAAGTAGAAATACATAATAAATAGCCATTGGGGTCCAGAGTTTGGAAGAGGAATCTGGGCTGGATGTATAAATAAGTTTTTAGAATATGAGTTGCAATTGAAACTTTTGGAGAAGTTGAGAGCATCCAGGGAGAATGTGTAGTGATATGGAACCCTAAAGAGACAGAACATTGAGAAAAGACTAAGGAATAACTCAAGAGGTAGAAGGAAAACTGGAGAATTGTAACAACATGAAAACTAAAGAATGTGACGATTCAAATGAGGGGGATTAATCACAACCATATGACCAAGGAAGATGGGGTTCTAGAAACAAATTCCTTTTGGATTTAAGAGGCTCTCAGTAGAGCAATTTTAATGAGAGGTAGTGACGGTAAAGTCAGATTAGAGGGTTGAAGTCTGTATATGAGCTTAGATTTGTTAAGAATAAACCAATAAAGAAGTTGAAAATCACAGAAAAACAATTCTGAAGGCTTAATTAGAATTAAATCAACATATCATGCTTATGATTTCTGTTTTGTTACAAAACTTTTTTTTGTAATCTCTCAAAGTTAAAATTCTAGCTGAGTGTGGCAGCACGTGCTCGTAATCCTAGCACTCCAGAGGCTGAGGCAGGAGGATTGCCCTGAGTTCAAGGCCAGCCTGGGCTACATAGTGAGTTCAAGGCCAATCTGAAGTACATTGGAAGACCCTGTCTCAAACAAACAAACAAAAATGCACAAAAATTTAAAATTCTAAGCTGCAGATGGTGTGCATGCTTGCAATCCCCAATATTCTAGGAGGCTGAAGTAGGGGGCTGGAAAGATTGAGTTCAGCCCTGCAGGGATTTAGCCAGACCCCTCTCAAAATAAAAAATAAATAAAGGCTGAGGATGTAGCTTAGTACAAAGGTTCTGTGTTCAAGTCCTAGAATGGAAAAAGTAAAAAGCAACAACAGTAACCAGAAAGTTAAAGTTCTAATTTTAAAGCAGGACTATTAGGTATTTGTAATCCTTTCATGTTATTTTATAAGTAGTATTTCTCGTTTAAAGCTCACTAACCTTTAGTTACTAAAAGTCTGAACACCCTAAAGAAGCATATAGCACTTTTAATTTGTCTCATTCCTTTCTGGCCTTGTCTTTCATAACTACCTTGGATTTCACCTTTATCCAGCAATACTAGAAAGATTGAACATGTTTGTCAATTCAGACTTTTCTGAACTTGCATATGCTGTTAACTTCAGCCTTGAATACCTCCCTTTCTTACCAAATAATCTTCCCATATGTAAGGCTTCTCATCTTTCAAGGCTACTATGCATTCTTTCCTAATCCCTACCCATATTAATTATCTTCTCTGTGTCACCATTTTACTTTCGTTGTGTCAGTAACATAATGTAATAGGATTATTACTGTCTGACCTCCTGCTGTAGCTCCTTGAAAGGAGGCACCGTATCTTTATATTGCCACACTGAACGCGGTGCCTGGTGCATAGTAGTAGCTGACTATGTTCAATGATGAATGGAGACAGGTCCCCAGAAGTAAGTATATTGTCTGCAGCCACAGCACTTGAGCTAGAACTTTTATTTTCTTGGTAAGTTCCCTGTATATTTTACTTAAGGCTATTGTTAGCCTTTGTAGAATATTAGGCATATATATGAGAGATCAATATGTATATGAAATTTTTGTATTTAGAAGGAATATAAAAGCTTCTCAGAGTTCTAGTTAAGTATAGTAATGAAATCCACATTCTCAGGAATTTGATGAGGTGTCTGCAGTGTAAGGTGTATCAAAGTCAATTTAATTGAATTTTAAAAGGCCAAGCCAAAGCATTCTCTGAAATCTAAAAATTGAAATACACAATGTTATAGTCATTAATATAGTACACAGTACTAGAATTTAAGTGTTGTATTTTAACATGCCTTATGGTCATTTTGTTTATAGTATGTAAAAACAAACATCATATTTTAAAGTACTGAATTGTTACTTGAAATGCTTTAAGGTCTTTCAAGATGTCTTGATCATATGTAAAATTAACAGTTTATATGTACTTTATGTACTACACCCTCATAAGCTAAAATACATCAGTGGTTTTAATTTATATTATTAAGCAATTTTGAAAACTCAAACACTTTCTAACATTTTATCTTTTCCATTTCAACTGCTAGAGCTGGACTGGCCATTATGGAGGAGGACCTGCAGCATTCACACTGTGTGAATTGTGTCAGCAGACGGTGTATGACCAGACCAGAGCCTGGCATTTCCTGTGACTTGATTGGTTGTCCATTAGTTTGTGGAGCAGTTTTCCATTCTTGTAAAGCTGAAGAGCATCGGCTTTTATGTCCATTTGAACGTGTGCCTTGCTTAAATAGTGACTTTGGATGTCCATTTACCATGGCTCGAAATAAAGTTGCTGAACATCTGCAAATGTGTCCTGCAAGTGTGGTGTGCTGTACTATGGAATGGAACCGATGGCCAGTGAGTTATGCAGACCGGAAATCATATGAAAATTTAAGCAGAGATGTTGATGAAGTGGCACAATTAGATATGGCCTTGGCCCTTCAAGACCAGAGGATGCTCTTAGAATCTCTCAAAGTAGCCACTATGATGTCAAAAGCAACGGATAAAGTATCCGAACCTAGAGAACAAATACCAGTTAAATCAAGTGTCCCAGAAATACCACATACGAATGGTTTGGTGTCTGTTGATGAAGAATCTTATGGTGCACTTTATCAAGCTACTGTAGAAACAACCAGAAGTTTGGCTGCGGCTTTAGATATCCTGAATACTGCCACAAGAGATATTAGCATGTTAAATACAAGTCTTTGTGGTACCCCAAAGGAAGTAGATGAGGAAAAAAATGCCCCAGAAAGCTTAGAAGTTAGAAACTTAAAAGACCAGGACCATCTTTATGAGGATGAGATGATAGGGGCAGTAGGTGGAATTGACCATAATGGCACAAGCCAGAATGCCCAGTCTGAACAAAATGGTTCCAGTGATTTATTGTATGACTTGAATACAAGTTCTTATGGCACTTCTGCTCTTTGTAATGGCTTTCCTTTGGAAAATATGTGTCCACAGATTAAAGACCAGGATCAACAGAGTAACTTAACAAATGGAGAATGTGTGGCATCAGATGGTACTTCAGAACCTTCCAGTTCACTTTCATTAGCAGCACAACTTAGGGAAGTAATACCATCCAGTGCTTTGCCTAATGGCACAGTTCAGCATATCCTCATGCCAGATGGTGAAGATGAAGGAGAACTGTGCTGGAGAAAAGTAGACTTAGGGGACTTGAGAAGTGTGGATGTCTTATCTTTCAATCATACTCCTTCATTCAAATTTCTTTCTAATTCGTGTTGGTCTAAACCAAAGGAAGATAAAGCAGTAGATACATCAGACTTGGAAGTGGCAGAAGATCCCATGGGCCTCCAAGGAATAGATCTGATTACAGCAGCCTTACTGTTTTGTCTAGGAGATTCTCCAGGAGGGAGGGGTATATCTGATAGTCGTATGGTTGATGTGTATCACATTGACTTTGGGACACAGACTTTTTCACTTCCATCTGCAATATTAGCTACAAATACCATGGTTGGAGAAATAGCTTCTGCTTCAGCTTGTGATCATGCCAATCCACAGCTTTCAAATCCAAGTCCTTTTCAGACTCTTGGACTGGATTTAGTATTGGAATGTGTTGCTAGATACCAGCCTAAGCAGCGTTCAATGTTTACCTTTGTGTGTGGACAGTTATTTAGAAGAAAAGAATTTTCTTCACATTTTAAGAATGTGCATGGTGACATTCATGCTGGACTCAATGGCTGGATGGAACAGAGGTGTCCTCTAGCTTATTATGGTTGTACCTATTCTCAGCGAAGATTTTGTCCATCGACACAAGGAGCAAAAATTATACATGACCGCCAGTTGAGGTCATTTGGAGTTCAGCCTTGTGTATCTACAGTATTAGTAGAGCCTGCTAGAAACTGTCTGTTGGGATTACACAGTGACCATCTGAGTAGTCTTCCTTTTGAGGTCCTACAACATATTGCAGGTTTTCTTGATGGCTTCAGTTTATGCCAGCTCTCATGTGTGTCCAGATTAATGAGGGATGTGTGTGGCAGTCTGCTTCAGTCTCGTGGAATGGTCATACTGCAGTGGGGGAAAAAGAAGTATCCAGAAGGAAATTCATCGTGGCAGATAAAGGAAAAGGTTAGTTTAAACTTAATTGTGTCAGTCTTTTATTCAACATAGACATCTACTAAGTATGTTGAATTAATATTTTGTTTAGAAATTGAGCAACTCCCAAAACTTAAGAAAATATGATAAAGCATATATAAAAATGATAAGTAATGAATTAGAATATTTAGAATTGTCATGATCAAAGACAGTATAGATTCCATAGATACAGGTTCTAATGTAGTATGGCAAAGGCCACTTCTTTTTCTTCAGAGGATCAGTTCTGTACTTAAGTTCTGCTGTAACAGCTTTGGGCCCATGTTACCTAATTTGTGCTCTACTTGAAGCAGCTTCACCATAAAACAATGGAGGAAATAGGGAGAGGGTTTTTCCTTACAGTTATCAGTTTCCACTCGTAGCAGTTAGTTTCTTTTCTGGAACTTGGTTGTTTCATATGGAACATAAAGAGAGGTGAGGGCTGGGGATTTAGCTCAGCAGCACAGCACCTGCCTGGCAAGTGCAAGGTTGTGAGTTCGATTCCTGGTACCGGGAAAAAAAAAACAAAGAGATGAAAAAATGTTGCAGCTACTGCTACAGTCATATTAATAAGTGACTAAGGGAGTATTTAGGGTACCGGGAACATAAATGAATGGATGAGGAAATGTCTTAAGAGTAGGGCTGTAGAATCTGATATTGTAGATAGAGAGTCTAGTACAGACCCAGGAATGATGCATATTGGAAACTTGTGCTGGCCTGGCTTCTACGATACCCTGTTCTTCTCTAGCTTTTATTGTAGGGACCATCCAGTGGGAACTAGAAGGCATTACAGATACCTGTGATTGAAGGTGTTTTTTAGTTTTAAAACGTTCATAATATAAAACATTACGTTTTATAAGTTGGAAACAATTTTGATTACAGTGTTCAAAATTCTGGTTACTTTCTTAGTGTTAGATTTTGTGTTTTACTTATCACTTCATTTTTTCAGAATTCTGCATCTGCTTCTCTATTTTATGAGGCTTTGACCCCTGAAAGGACACAAATTATTTGATTTTTTTTTCTTAAAAGGAATTTTGGTGGCAGAAAATTTTACCAGCTGTGTATTTTTTCATATTCCAGAAAATTTGGTGCCTTTCTTTCCTTTGGGACAGAACATTTTATGCATGACCTCTTTTTGTTCTTATCCATAGTATTAAAGTATAGAGTGGAATATTTTCTTTCATAGATAACATCTGGTCTTTAAGTTTAAATTGCCATCATTTACTCAGGTTACTCACACGTCTATAAACTGGCTGTTTTCTGTACTAAACTCAAGAACACTACAAGGTGTAATCACAGTATGTGGGAGTGTTTGTGTCTTTACAAAATGATAAAAACGTGATAGATGCTGCTAAGTGCCATCCAACAGAAAGGCATGGTTGTAAAAATATCACTATGGGTCTCATCCACCTTATTCATAAGATGGACCTTATTCACTATATCTGGTACTGTACACTTCTGGCTGTTGTCCGAGGTCAAAATGACTATGAAATGTAAATGTTTAGAATTGATTCAGGACACCAAGGCAGCTTCGACAGCACAACTAAAGACACTTATGAAAGAGGACTTCCAGCACTGCTTCAGAAAGTGGCAAGAACAATGGGAAAAGTGTACAAAGCAAGGGAGAGTATTTTGAGGAGGATAAATCACAGTGTGTCTTTCACACTTTGTGTATATAAGCATCTGACCACCCAAGAAGTCATTACCATTCTTTATTGAGAAACTGTAATGTGTGCTGAGGCCTTCTCCCAAAATACTGCTACTTTCTAGAGTACGTTCTGTTTAACCATGTGTAGTCAACCCTCTATGTCTGTGGGGTCTATGTTTGGATTCAACCAACTGTGGATCGAAAAAAATTGTGTCTGTATTGAACATGTGTAGACCTTTTTCATTGTCATTCCCTAAGCAATACAGTGCAGCATCCTGCCATTTACTTTGTATTAAGTATTTTAAGTCATCTAGAGACAATTTAAAGTTTGTGGGTAGATACACAGCTTCTATGCAAATACTATGTCATTTTACACCGGATTCACAGAATTTCCTGTCCTCAGGGCATCCTGAGACCAGGCCCCCACATATACTTGAGACACTTATAATCTGTACATATTTGCCTGTTTATGAACTTAGCCAGGACACCTAGACCTGTCCTGTCCCATCCGTGCTTGTTACCTTGTGTCTCCCCTCATCTGCCTTCATGCATTTTACTTATGTTTAGTAGGTTTATGTTTTCTTATTGTAAAGATGAGAGAGGGACACAGCAGTCACTGTTTAACTAGTAAGATGATAGTGCCTCAGGACCTGAAGCTGCTCACTGGGTAAGAAAGGGAGTCAGGCCATATTTTTACCAGTGGACACATGAACAGGGTGATGGGTGAATATTGTGCCTAGAAACTCATAAAGTAGGAACTGTTTGTATAAGTTCTTTTCATGTACATTTTCAGAAACATGAAAATACCTATGTTTTAAGTATTCCTAGGTACCTTTACTCTGCGTAGAAAGTAGAAAGATAAGCTACCTTTATTACACAGTATTCTGTGATATTTTTAAAACATTTTGTATGATGGGAATCAGACAAAAGCCTGGTGAGAAAAAGATACCATATCTTTTTCTCAGATATTATCTCCAGACTGCAGATAGTTCTGTACAAACCATTTGGACAAGAGGAAAAAAAAGTATGCAGAATATATTTTAAGAAGTGGCTCTGAATTCCTGAAGTTACTATTTTTAAAAAATTGTTCAAGAGGCTGGGGATTTAGCTCAGCGGCAAAGCGCCTGCCTGGCAAGCGCAAGGTCGTGAGTTCGGTTCCCGGTACCGGAGAAAAACCAAAAAAAAAAAAAAAAAATTGTTCAATAAACCAGGTTTGCTATGATTTTTAATGTTACATTTTTTCTTTTTTAGTTATTTGTTGAAGTCATTGTTTCACATAAGTGAGTTGGCTTATAAATATTAGACAAACTGATACATGTTTAAGTGGATCTTTTTAATTTTATAGCTCACTACTTGAAAGTATATTGGATGTTTCCCTAACAGTAGAAATATGTGTATTTAGAGCAAGAAGTGCATTTTGACTCTGTAAGTTGACTTTTTAAATCTGATGTAGAATTTTCTTCTAGGTATGGCGATTCAGTACTGCATTTTGTTCCGTTAATGAATGGAAATTTGCTGACATCTTAAGCATGGCTGACCACTTGAAGAAATGCAGTTACAATATTGTTGAGAAACGAGAGGAAGCCATTCCATTGCCATGTATGTGTGTGACTCGAGAACTCACTAAAGAAGGACGTTCACTACGCTCAGTTTTAAAACCTGTACTTTAAAAACTGTAACTTGTGCATACATGGCAAGCACCTGGTATAATTTCTTCATAATATGTGACACTTTATTAATATATTAAAGATTACAGCTAGCTAAATTTATTGTCACTGTGTATATATAATGTTTTGAAGTGACATATATTTTTATAAAGTATTGTTCAGTTGGAAAAAAGTTGCCTTAATGTTTGAAATGTGTGACATTTTTGGAACTTGCTGGACAGGGTGATTTAATCTTTAGCTATGACTTTCAGAGTTAATATTTTTCATCGTGTGCATATTTTGGTTCTGAAATTTTTCTTCTTAAAATTAACAAGATCCTGACCAAGCAATTTATTCCTCATGGTTTTGTGGGTTGAAGCCCATGCAATCAAAATGAAAAACTTTGAATCAAATTTTGGCAGTGTAGGTTTTTCAGATAAACATTTTCAGTTACGTAAATACTTCATAAGATCATTATAAAGTGCTCCCCTTCTGCAGTTGTTGATGCATATGTGATCACTAGTATGTGAAGTATGATTGAAAAACACAGTGAATATTTACATTAAAAACACTTATTAAAGTAAAAAGACACATTGCCATTATTCCTCCCTTCTGTATCATAAATGTCTTTAGTTGGGCTGTTATCACTGCCTAAATTAGTTCAAAATATTTACCGTTCATGGTAGTTTTGACTTTGGGGAAGAACCAGAAGCCTGATCTGGTGAATAAGGTGGAGGGGACACATTGTAATGTTTTTATGAACTTGCCTTTCTGTTGGATGGCAGTTGACAGCAGCACTCACTGTATGTTTTGATCATACTTAGTAAAGAACTCACAAAAGAGGACTTCTCGAACTGCTGCAGAAATTGGCAAGAATGATGGGAGAAGTGTGTTTGAAGCTAGGGGGATTAATGTCAATGTGTCTTATAATAATTAAACATTCACTGTATATTTTGAAAACCCCGTATTAAATATTTAGATTACAGTCTTTAAAATAAATCTAATGTTTGGTAATGCCACCTAAGATGTTTTAAAAATAATTTACAAAAATACGTTCATCTTATGTTCTTACAACTGTTATACAGAGTGACCTTTTTTTAATTAGATGCCAGATCTAAAGACATGGCAATGTTTTATCTGAGAGGTAAAAGCAAAACAAAAAGCAAGCCTGTGAATTTAACTTGAAATAATTCATGGTACTATATATTTGCTAGATATTTAATGTTTGACAAGCAAATATACCTCATTTTAAGTTTGAATTTGGCATATTGTATGAATAAATTTCAAATATTCTGAATGTAAAAGGGCTTAACTATTTTTTCATAAGCATTTAACAATTTTGCCTATTGGTGTTTATAAAAACATACAACTGTATTAAGACTTTCAAAAATGTGAAATATTATGTCTTTTATGTGACGTAAGAATTGAGCAGAAACCCGTCTTGACAATCCTTTAAAATGTTTTCAAGTTAATTTTCCATACACATCTGTACTAGAAAGAGTGTATCTTTGTATGAAGAACAAACTGATAGAGAAATACTCAGTCCTGTTCTTGAAATATATTACTGTTTTTAAATTGGTTTGTTCTATATGAGGTTGATGTGGTCACCTTAAAAAGGAATATACAGTTGTATATTCTGTATGCTGTATCAATATTTAAAAATAAATTGCAAAGATGGGGACATACATTTAAATAATTTGTTGTAGGTGAATTCTGGCATTTGATAAGCTGAAATGGTGACAAACTATCATGTTATAAATGGCAAAACTCATTGTATCCTGTATTTATCCTTGAGAGTGCTTTATGGTTACTGATTCATGATTCCCATTTATGGCAATCAGCCTGGGCAGAGGTGTTCCTTGGGCATTAGAGACTTCTGAACTGCTTAAAATTTGTTTTGGTTGAATCAACTAATCAGTTGTTTTGCTTCACTTGTCATTTCAGTTAGTAGAATACTTACTTCTCAGTGCTTAAACTTCTTAAACTTTGTCAACTGTAGGATGGAATTGTATAAAAAATCTGTTTCTGTGGGGAAAAAAAAACTAAAAATAAGGTATCAAGTACTGTAAAATATAACTCCACCTTTTAAAGTTTTGCTGAAAGTCTTTGGTTAGGATACCTCTACCGTTAACTCTGTGCTTTATTAAGCCCATGATTTTTAAGCTTAGCCTGTTTCCACACTGGATCATGAGATATTTAACATTTTCCTGCCTTATATTTCTTTTACACATCTTGGGCCATTCTTTTTTGTTTGTTATGCCACCATTTTATTTTGTTAACATGTTTTCTTTGTGCAACGTTTGTTCAAGTTCTAATAAAATTGTTTTCCCTTTATATGGCTTATTAGCTTAAAAACCCTTTCATTTAAATAAAACTTTAGTACTTGTTTGACAGATTGCACACACAATTACATGTTTCTGTAATGTTGATCTCTGCATGTTCTAGGGATTGCTGATTGATTACCATTGCCAGCTCAGGTTTTACTGGTGAATATTAGTTTTTTAATGTAGTATATATAAAAATTTAGCTCTCTTTGCACCTTCCATCTCTTGAAAATAGTCCTGTCTAGGGTTACTGAAAGGCTAAAGAGTTTCTGGCATGATCATTTCTCTAAAACTTGTTATGGAATCTTCAACATGAAAAAGTTTGTATGGTGACCTAGTAGATTGTCGTTGGAGATGTCTTTGTTGATTGATTTTGCTAACCAGGAACCTGAAGGGCAAACATCGCGATGGAAGGAAATAACCTGAATTCCCTCTGTTTTCTGCCTCCTTCCCTAGTACTGCTTAGTCCTCCTCCCTCCCCTTTGATCTTTGCGTATCACTAGAGGCAAGAACGAGCAATTTGTTTTAAGCAGGTCTCCTAGTGATTTTGATGCATAATAAAGTATGAGATCTTGGAGGAAGTCTGGGCCGTGCTGGCTCTAGGTCTGTCTTCTGATGTGTTATTGGAATGGATATATGTGTGGATGTACGTATATAATCCACAAGTAAGAGTCATGGTAATTTACTAATATTGATGGTTAAATTATATATGTTGTCTATAACTTACGATAAAGTACATAGGGTACCCTGATTGTTAGACTTTTTGAAAACTCAATATCTACTACTATTTTAATTTCACTAGTGTTTTTTAGTGTTTTATTGGTGTTCTGTAGTAATAATGCAAAGTTCATTAGCACTAATGTTTAAGCTGGTTACCTCCTTCTCTTGTGTAGTGGTTGCACTTGTGTGAACATACTAGATTTTTAGGATAAGGAAAGAGTAAAATTAAAGAGATATTGGATTAAATCCTATAAAAATGTTTATAGGGATACTTTGAATTCTCAGTAAGAGATTAGATTTGGTTTCTGGTTTATCAGTAGTATAGAATTTGTTTTCCTCTTTGACACTGAGCTGAACGTTCTATAAATGTTGCTATTATTATCTGTCCTTTAACATTAAATGTTAGGATCTTAGTAATGTTGAAGATTATAAGGTTTTCAATGAAACTTCTACACCTTTTAAAGATGTAGTGGTTTTTATTACTATATTGATAAGATTTACTTGTGGATTTTTAAGTGTTTGAAACAAAACATTTCTTCATGTTTGCATACCAACCAAAAAAGGTATGAGGTTTATTATTTTTAAGTTTCCTGAGGCAGAGTTACTCAAGTATTTAACAGTATTTGTTTCTTGCATGGCACACCACATGGGGAAGCGATATGATTGGAATCTGCAGAGTTGGATAGAAGTGCAGTAGAAGGAGAACAATTGGCCCCATCCTTTGGACAAAGCTTTTTGATGAATAGAGTTTTTCTGACAGGTATTTGGCTGGTTATCTAAAAGTTGCTGTGGTAGTCTTACTTAACATGCTCATGAGACCTAGGAGTCATATTAATTATGTCTTTTAAATTCCATTGTGTTTAAAATAATTTACTGAAGAGATTTGTTAAGATTTATCTAAATCTATTTATCAGAAAAAAGTATGAGTTGAATAAAGGCCTATTCAAGTGAGGTCCTTTCTAATTGCCATGAGAAAAGGAAAGATGATTTCTTTTTAAGTCACCTTTTACACACTTATTTCCATTTATTAACATTGGTCAATTTTCCACTTTAAAGATGCAGAAAAGAAGGTATATTTATATGAAATGAAATTACTTTAGTATGTGGTTATTCCCAAATGTTCCTGAAAAGAATTTTAAGGCAGTACAAAAAAGCAGAGACAAATGAAGTATACTATATTACTCTAAAAATCTTTTGCTAAAACTAGGCATTTTGCAAAAAAAATTCTACAAGAATTCCACTGTATGTGTGACAGAAAAAATTCATCATTCATATATAAATTTGACAAATATAACCTTCATAGTTGACCAGTACATCTTGAGGTATACTAATGAATATATCTTAGTTACCTTAGTATACTTCACGATTGTTAGTACATCTCACAACTGCTATTTTGTTTGTTTTTGTTTTGGGGTTTTTTTTTGTTTGTTTTTGTTTTTTTGTTTTTTTGCGGTACTGGGAATCAAACTCACGACCTCATGCTTGCCAGGCAGGTGCTGTGCCACTGAAATAAATCCCCAGCCCCACAACTGATATTTTGTATTCAGATTGTTTGATATTCCAGTGTATTTTATAGAGTGACTTTTTAATAAAGTACATATGGGTTATAAGGAAGATTGCTGAACCTGCTCTGTAGAAGTACAGTAAAAATGCATTGATGCCAATCTTATATGCTGGATTGAAACTTCCTCTTCTTTTTTTTTTTTTTTTGTCTTTTTCAGACAGGGTCTCACTATGCAGTTCAGGCTGGTCTTGAACTCACTTTGTAGCCCAGGTTGGCCTCAAACTCACAGCAATTCTCCTACCTCAGCCTCCTGAGTGCTGGGATTACAAGCTTGTTCCACCTCACCCGGCTCTTTGAAACTTCTTTATTATGAAGAAAAAAGCATTTGTGAAGCAAACTGACAGGAGAAATGTTTTTCTTTTTTTTTCTACTAAAAATTCTGAGCACTTCCAAAATCACTGTAGTAGCTATTCACATATAAGCATTGTAATAGGAAATGAGTTTTCCATACTTCCCAGTTTTAGTGATTGGTAATAGTAACAGTCCACATGTTTAAAATAATGAAATGGAATTTCTGTTGAATTCTTGGGACCAAATTCATCAGGTCACATTGTCCTTTCCCAACAAAGACAAATTCATCAGGTTTAATTTTTTATCTTTTCAAGTATAAATCATTAAATTGTTTTTCTCAGACAGGATCCTTAAACACAGCAAATAGCTTGATAAATGCATTCGATTTTGCAGAGGAATTAACTAGAGTCAGGTAGCATCCTACACTGCTATTCAAAGAGTGACATTAATTGTTACATTAAGTTGTAGTTAGGATCGTTTATAGACAAGTAGCTGTAATCTGTTACTGTTCAAAAGACTGAAGATGAAAGAAGAGAGTCCTGCCCTCTGCTATCCTAGAATATTTTTTTCTGTTGAAATCTTTTTCATATTGTTGCTTGTATATTTTATAACTTCATTTTTCTGATGAGGTGATTAAAAAGCCTAGGTTAACTACATATCATTTTTAAAAATATTGTTCTGATAACCAACCTAAACTTAATAGTTTGAGGTCAGTTTTAGATCTAAGTCCTGTAATTTGTCTAGCTTCTGTAAAGGTCCTTTGAGCTCACCAATGAAAAAACAAGCTTGTAATTTTGAAAAACTTCAAATATAGATGAATGCTGAATGGTTTAACCTATTACTTAATTCAGATAAACATAGAAATTAATATTGAGTACTACATTTATTTTGAGGGTAAAGTTATTCAGTGAATAGCTATGTCAGCTGGATGTCTTTTAATTCAAATAATGGCTTAAAAATTCTTAACTATTTAATAAAATAAGGATTTGGTATAAGAAGAGTACTGATTCCCTACAGTATTCCTGTAGCATTGTACAGGCAGCCCGGACTGACATGAAATCGCTTTGAGTGGTATGTAATTCACGGGAATTCTAGAGATTTTTATTTTGCATTTAAAATGCTGTGCTTGCATTGTTCACTTGATTAGTGTTGAAAGCACCAGTCAGTACTAAACACCAACCATTCTGAAAGGTAACTGCTCTGTCCAAGCACTTACCTCACATGTTTAGTTTCTCATACAGCTTTTCCCATGATTTCCATTAATAGTTGCCTTAGAGGAGGAGGGAAAAGGGAGTGAAAATGGTCAAGATGCAATGTGTACATTACTGATTCCCCAAGAAGAATAATTATGTATCATAAGCATATATTAATAAAAATAATTGTCTACTTCAAATTCAAAAAGATACAAGAGTCATTGAAAAAAAACTAAGTGAATGAAGCGAGACACAAAAGGCCACGTATTGTATGATCACATTTATATGAAATACCTAGAATAAACAAATACTTAGAGGCAATCAGGTAAGCGGAGAGAAGCATGCTTACTTAGTGTGGGGTTTCCTTTGGGGTGAGGAAAATACTCGAACAAGGTGGTGATAGTGAATGTATTAAATGCCACTGACTTGTACACTTCAAGTGGTATTTTTAAGTCTATATATCACCCAAATTAAAAAGGAAGTTGGTATTTGAAGTTATTTTTAAAATCTAAGAAGTACAGTGTTACCGAGGCTTGAGAAAAGTACAAACTATAATGTATTATCTTGTTTTTTTGAAACTGTCTCGCTGTGCAGTTCAGGCTGGCCTTGAGCTCACTTTGTACAAACTGTGATTTAGAATTAACATCAGTAATGTGATAAATTTACTCATTTAAAAGGCCCAATAAAATTCATGAGTGCTGTCATAGAATTACTGATGACAGCGACAGAAATCTCGTTCTTCACAGTTTTCCTCATAGCTAATGCAACTGTGAATGAGTAAGCAACTTCTGTGTCAGTGTTTGTTCACCTTTTGCACATCATTATGATTTCTCGTGGCACTCACAGTCACACTTTTAAAAGATATGCTTTAAAAATTATGTTTTAAAAAAACTTGTATAATTTTCTGGGTTTTATAGTTTTATACTTTGTGCAGTCAATTATGTATTAGATAAAACTAAATAAACTGATGCATCCATTTTGGACTCTTTGTCTTACGGGAAAATAATCTACCTCACTTTTGAGATTGGTAAGGACTTTAGTCATGTAGTTCCTCATTTTGTATTCGATGAAGTTGAAGCTGAGTGTGTTCGTTCTTTCATCAAGCATGTATTGAGCACTTGTGCTAGGTGCTGGTTAAGTCTGACTCCGAAAGGTCATTTTATTTCTAAAGCTTCACAAGTAATTTATTGTTTTTTCCTACCTCTCATCATCTAGTAACTGCCGGACACATGGCCACTTTGATCTTGTGCCCATTGTGCAGTGACAGAGGTAGCTGGGGAAAGTCTTACTGGCATTGACAGAACAGGTTACCTTATTCACTTAATTGTTAAAATTCTATAGCAGGGTTACTTCTTGGTGAGCATTCACATGGGACACAAATAGCTTCATGTCTTTTGCTCATCTCTAGAGGAGTTTCTACATACACCTTCCCCAAATATTTCTGTTACCAGTTCTCCCATCATGTTCAAAATTCCTGACCATCAAGCCAGACCATTGGTTATAGTCCTGAATGGGTATCTAACTCAGCGTGTGGTCCTTTCTCTTTCCACATAAATTGTATGTACTGTTTCACGTTCTGCCCAGTGTGAAGATTTCTTCTCAGTAGTTTGTTATCCACCCCGCTACCCAAAAAACGGTTCTAGTGCTGCAGCTGTCCACTTTTGACTGTTTGTGTGCAGAACCATTCGTTGTTCAGGCCCCAGGTCTTCTCTTTGTCTACTAATCATTGCCAGCTCCTCATAAGGCCACAGGTGCAGGACAGGAGAAAGCAGGGGTAGGAACTATGGGCATTTGAGTCACTTCCTCATGTACCTTAGCTGTGCCTTCAGGACCTGATTGAGTTTGATCACATATATACTACTACAATTTGATAGTGTAGTGCTGTTATGCATGCCTAACTTTATGGCTTACCAAATAATTCTTATGGCCTGCTCAGATTACATGGTTAGTTGGTCCATAGTAAAGCATTTAGTTTCTGCTAAAAGCCACTAGCAGGCTAAAAGAGGAGTTACCTGTGGATGATACGGCTTTGCTCCAAAATCCTAGTCTATAAGGGTTTTTGCATAGGCAAAAGACATTTGAACTGGTGAGTGGGGAAATGTTTGGGAAAAATTAGGAGAGTAAATGGTGGGAGAGAACTGGTAGAAGGTTGAGTGTTTTGCTTAGGTTTTGTTTTTGCAGTACTGGGGTTTGAAACAAGGATCTTCACATTGAGGTACATTCTCCCTCCTTTAGAAAACAGTTTTTGGAGCATAAGACTAATTTGGTCATGAAGGCACATAAATGAGTCAAACCCACTTTTATTCTTTAGAATATTTCTATTAAATATTAATTTAATGAGATATTAAACACTAGTTCACAGAAAAAATAAAAATTATTGCTTTTTAAGTATTTATTGAATGTTTATAAAACATCAAAATTTTCAACATCAGCTGGTTTTTGGTGTACCAAGTTTTAAAGACAAGAAGTAAATTCCTATATGAACTGCAGTGAAAATACCAATAGCACGCTATTAAAAAAAAAATCATCTTTAAGGCAGTCTGCACAAATGCAACATGTTCCATACACACACATCACTTACACTGACAGCATGTGTCTTTTGCTTTCCTAGCCTTTTTGTAGGACATACTTGACATTTCAGTGGTCTTGCTGTTTTGTCAGGCAGTTCTTATTATACAGTGTGTAGTTAACAGGAACATAAACTATTGGTAAAGTATTAAATTCTGAATATGTATTGTACATTTAGAATAAGCATCAACATTTTCATATCAGTTGTGTACTTGTTTACAAAACCTAAAAGATAACATCAGAAATAAATTCCTATATGAACTACAATGAGAATACCAATGGAACTGTACTACAAAAATAAACTTTGTTTCAATTGTCACACCCAAGGCAGTCTTTACACATGGCAAGTGCATATTCCATGCACACGTCTTGCTTACACTGACAGCACATGTGCTTAGCTTTTCTTTCATGTGTGACAGGCTTGTAATGTCTCTTACTGTTTTGTCAAGAGCTTCCTACTACATTGTACACTATGCACTTAGCAGGGAAATAAATTGTCAGTAAAATGCAATATCATAGGTAGTGAGTGCTTAGAATAGACATCAGCGTTTTCACATTAGGTGTTTACCTGCTAACAAAACCTAAAACATCAAAAATAAAAAGCTATGTGAACTATAATATAAACACAAAAGACTACCACAGAAATAAGTTTTGTTTCAACTATCACATCCAAGGCAGTCTTCACATGTGACAAGTACAAGTATCGGTCACACTGATAGTGTTGCATGAAAAATCCAGGCTCAAAAGGAAAACGCTCCACACTGAGGAGATTTTAGAAGGTGACTTTAACACTAGCAGGCTGATGGGAATCAGTTCCAAATCATCAGCACAGAGTCAGGTTTGAGTTCAGTTTAAATACTGTTTGTAGGTGGGAAATACAAAGCTGGTAGCAGGTTATTACATGATTGGTTACATGGAATACAAGAATTATGTATTGTCAGGCAGAATTGTATAGGAATATTTTGGGAGGGAGCGGGTCTGAGAAGAGTAGGTAGAGTTGAAAGTGTCCTTGACTGGGCCAGTCTGTCCCAGATATTAAGTCCTTAAAATCCTTGAAGCAAATTGGAATCACTGGATATTTTTTAAAACACAAGCTAGGCACAGTTTGACTCACACATTGTTAAGGGGAAACATCTGGGCCTAAACAGTGAAGCCTAAATGAATGCAGTAAGCTAGCTACGTAACAAGCAGCAGGAGCCTGTGATCGCAGGCCTCCAATTGATTTCTAACTTTTCCTATAATATGCCTCCAAGTCTGCCACTCTACAAATGTGCCCTTACAGTATCACATGTGTTTCATTTTCCTGTGCTTTCTTGTAGGGCACAGTTGACATTTTTTAGCCCATGAGCCATGCTTCTTGAATGCAGCTCACTATAGGACCAGAGCCACATAGGACAAGAGTTATATTCAATTTATACAATTAAGATAACAGTCCTGGAGAAACATTGGTAAGTTTGGAGGGTTTAGAGGCAGAGGCGTGTATGAGGCAGATAATTTTATGAATAAAATTCAAGTGGGGTCTAGTCACAATGTAATATAGGAGAGAAAAGAACTTCACTCCTGCTTGCAAATGGAGGAAGCCTCACATTTTCTGTGTACAGCAGGGAAGGATGTCATAGGGGCATGAGAACAGAAGCAGAATGGGAGGATGTGACAATAGAAGGAAGTGAGATGGAGAAACTGTTCTGGGTGGAGGAGATTTGATGGGACTAGAAATAGGGAGGTGAGTGTTTGGAGGCAGAAGACAGCATCGTGAAGGGAATGAGGGGGAAGAACGTGCCAAGTGTATTTAAAGAACTTATACACATGAAATGTATCTCCCAGTTTGGCATTGTTTTCAAGAAACAGCATGATTTTGTCTTGTTTTTAATTTTTTCTAACAAACCCCTTTTTCTTTGAAAATGGCACTACGAATCAGTCCCAAGGTGGCCCACATTATATACATATGTACTACATATGTATGAAGGAATCACTTTATAATATTAAAAGCCACCCATATTTCACCTAACTGTGGTTTTAATATTTATGATATTGTGTAGTACACTGTTGTAGTTATAAATCCTTCCTTGGAAATGCTTTATCATAGAAAGCAAACATCTGTACTATTTGAACAAAGGAAGCAAAGTACAAAGAATACACACTGCAGTATTTCATTTATGTGAAACTCTGGAACAGGAAGAACGCTATAGTGACAGAAAGTAGACTGGTGGCTTTTCTGGAGCCAGGAGTGAGTGTCTGTGGGTAGACCAGGAAGCCTCTGTCCTAGCTTCTGGTGATTTCCTGCCAGTCTTTGGTGTTCCTTATCTTCTGCTGCCTCATCCTGATCTCTGTCTTCTCATCACATGTGTGCATCTCTGTCTTCTGTGTGCATGTCTGCCTAAATTTCCTCTTTTTAAGGACACCAGTTTTACTACATTAGGAGAGTTCCTTACTGTAGTATGACCTCATCTTAATAGTTACAGATGCAGTAACCCTATTTCTGATAAATATACATTTTGAGGTACTGGGGTTAGAATTTCAACATGTGACTTGGGGGAGGGTGCATTTGAATAAGTAGCATGATAGGACCTGGTAAACAAGAATTAGTGAATCATATAAATTCATTGGTAAGGCACTTACCAATGCTATCAATGCTACCAATGCTATCAATGGGTAGCAAATAAATTCCACAAAAACTAACAGTCCTATCACTTTGGTGAAGTTTCTAGGAGTCCAATGATGGGAGTGTGTCAAGATACCCCATTCAAGTTGAAATTGTGCTATATAAGATACATAAGAGAGATACACAACCTCTGGGGCCTTTGGAGTTTGGGGGCAATGTGTATCTTATGTGGACATCAGTTACAATGGATTTACCATATAACCTCAAAACCTAACAGTTTTGTTTGGAGCCCATAATAACTGAAGTGTCTGCCACATCCAGGCTGCCATAAAAGCTGCAGTGCCACCTGCGCCATCAGAGGCAGTAGATCTGGCAGGCCTTTGTGTCACTAGCGTATTGAAGTATTGTATGGAGTCTTCAGCAGATTGGTGAGTCACAGCTTCACAATTTACCTCCTTGTCGATCTTTATGTATTTTATCTTTTTCTTGCCTTTTAAAGTTGAATAAATCCCCTGGTTCAACAAAGAATAAAAATGAGTGAAATAAACATGTTTGCCTTGCCCACCACTGTAAAGGGAAAGTACTCATCATTTCATCATTCAGTGTGATGCTAACAGTAGGCTTATACATGACTATCAAACTAAGGAAGTTCATTTGTACTAGTTTTTTTAATCACCAATGGGTGTTGAATCTTATCAAATGCTTTCTCTGCATCTAGTAAGATGATTGTATGACGATTTCAGTTTTCTGTTGTTGCAGTTAATTATATTGATTTCCTAATGTAACCTTGCATTTCTGAGATAAATTTTATCCTTTTATGTTGCTGTTATGTATTTATTGGATTTGCTAATAATTTGTAGAAATTGTTTCAAAGTTTATGAAACATTTTTTGGTGAGGGACTCTCCTAATGTAATAAAACTGGTGTCCTTAAAAGAAGGAAATTTAGACAAATATGCCCACATTTTTTCTTATTATGCTTTAGTCAGAGTTTGGAATTGAGAAGTGTTCCTTCCTTCTATAATTTTGAACGTTTGTGTGGACCAGTGTTATTTATTTTCAGTCTACTTTATAGAATTTACTGAAGAGCCAGATGGCCTAGTGTTTCTTTATACAAAGGTTTTTGTTAGGAATTCAATTTCTCTAGTTGGTTGTTTTTTTTTTTTTTGTACAGAGAATCGAACTCATGACCTCAGGCTTGCCAGGAAAGCACTTATGCCACTGAGCTATATCCCCAGCCCCTCTAGTAGATATATGAAGATGCTATATTGTTTATATTTTGAATTGTTTATATTTTGGTTTATTGTATATATCAATAAATCTATTTCATCCAAGATGTCAAAATTATTGATTTTATACTATTTACAATATTACCTTACTATTATTTAATAACTGTACAATCTTTTATTACTCATTTTACAATAATTCTATTCGCAGTCTGTATTGTCTTTTTTATTTTTCATCATTTTGTTGTAAGTCTATAAATATGTTCTTTTTTAAGCACCAACTTTTCACTTTGTTAAATTTCTTTTGTTTTGTTTTTTGAGACAAGTCCTCACTATGTGAGGCTTTCAACTTACTGTGTAGCCCATGCTAGCCTCAAACTCATGGCAATCCTCTTGCCTTAACCTCCTGTTAATTCTTTTGTCTGTTTTTCTACATGTCCTTGACATTTACCTCTTCTTTTTATTATTTCCTTTGTTTCTGTCTTCTGATTAATTTGCTCTTTCTGTACCAGTTTTTTATTGTGGAAATCTGAACCATTTACTTTAAATGTTCTTTTTAAGTAATATATGTGTTTAGATAAATAAATTTCCCTGTGATAACTTTTAGATGCATCCCATTAATTTTCATATGTTGTATTTCAATGAGTTCAAGTATTTCTTCTGTGTTTCTTTTATTTATTTAGAAGTATGCTATTAAATTTCTAAATTTGGGGGATTTTATAGGTAGTAATTATTGATTTCCAATTCCATTATGTGTAAAGGCTATATCTCATGTGATTTCAAACTTTTATACTTTACCATGATTTTTACTTTACTGCCAATGTGAATGAAAAATTAATATATACTCACACAGAATGTGTGTTTGGTAGTTTGGGCTACAGCATTTAGTAAGTGCCAGTCAGACACTGTGTACTCTTACTGATTTTTTGTACTTTGTCTATCAGTGATTGAGAAAGGATGGCTAAATGACAGCGTTGTAAATCTAATTTCTGGTTTTGGTTCTGTCCATTTTTGCCTCAGGTATTTTGAAGCTCCTGGTAAGTGTGTACTCCTTCAGGATTATTATGTCTTCTTGATCACTGACCATATTATCATTAGAAAAATTGTTTTTTCTTTACCTATTAAAGTGTGCTGTGGAAAATAATGAAAAAAATAGGATGAAAACCAGCAAGGAGGGGATGGGAAGACAGCTTGTAAATTTGGAAATTGATCAAGGAGCTGTTTGAGCAGACTAGCAGTCGGCTAGTGGGCTGTGGGAAAGAGTCTCAGGCAGGGAAAACAGCGGAAACTGATGCCCTAAGATAAGGGTGGGCTGAATATTTACAAGGAGTAGCAGGAGAGCGAGTGACGGAGAAATCAATAGGACAGACAGTGAGAAAGACACAGGAAAGTCTTGAAGGTTTTTGTAAAACTGGCTTTTTCTGTGGCACAGAGTCATTAAATAGATTCAGTATGACTTAGTCCAGGCCCTCACTTACGTATTAGAGGGATTGGTTCGGGCTCTTACATTAAGTACAGGGTGTGATGGCACCAGGACAACTGCAGCCTATTATAGCAGTCCAGGCATAAGTAGAGAATGACTGGGCCATAGTGTTAGCTGCAGAGGTAGTGAAGTATAAGAGAAGAAGATGTGTCAAGGATGTCTCCACATTTTGGAGGCTGGATAAGTAGAGTGGTTATCCCTGTTTGTCAAATAGAAAGGTGATATCTAGCTCAGTTTATTGGTAACTCCCCTGAAAGTGCATCCTAGGGAAATGAGGATTCAGTGAGGCTTCTTCTTTCTGTTAGGCATGGCTTCACTGTAGCTCTTTTCTGTAGCCCACAGCTGGTAAAAGACAGTACATCACTCAGGGGTCAAATGAGAGAGCAGCACTGGAGATGTGTTTTAAATTTCGTGAGTTAAAGAGAGGAGACTGAAGTTGCTTACAAATTAAGTGAATTCTTCAGTCAGTAACTAAGAGTCTGATACTGTTTGACATATTGCTTTAATGGAACTTATAAAGAGCCAGTGTCACTAATGTGCCTAAAAAAGATAAACCACTCTCAGTTTGAGTACACTAAGGGGAAGTGCTGAAAATATATCATGGCCAAAGATACAAAAACCATGAAAAATCATGTATCTAGGTAGTCCAGCTCTCTCATTTAGTTATGCGATTCAGCTTGCTCTTTGTGAATGTTTGTACCACAGGGACCCAGGAAAAGCAAATGGTCTGTCGGGGCTTTACATCCTCTGTTTTTTCCCTCTGTCTAGGAGAGCCATGTGTGAGCAAGGAAGTGCCAGAATAGAAGAACATCATGGAAAGAGAAGAAAAGCTAGAGATTTATCACTTACGAGTTAGGCATAACCCTAAGTAATACATACTTTTAGATAGTAAAGACAGACACATTTCTTTCATTATTTAAAATTCCAAAACATGAGGACATCATTTAGAGTGGGAGAATAAGGACATAAGATAGCATTTTGACACTGGCAAAAATGGTAATAAATTCTTTCAAAATTAAGGAAATTAGAAGAAAGTTTATCAATACTGCATTATAATTAGATAAATTAGATCAAAGAAATAAGTTATCACACAATGGCATAATTATAAGTGTTGTGTACTGTATATTTTAAAAACTAGAGGAAAGGATTTTGAATGTCTTCATTACATAGAAATGATGTTTGGGGATATATATATATTCTATATATATATATTCTATCTATCTATCTATCTATCTATATATATATTCTCAAACCTGACAGGGAAAAGATATATACATGTATTAAAACATCATATGGTACCCATAAATATGTTCAAATTTATGCCTCAGTTCAACAAGTAAATAAAATTATTTATCCTAATAACTCAAAATTTGCCATTTCTTTTATAATATTGTTTGAATACACTTTCTGTCCTCAGTGGTTTCCTTTGTAGTTGTATATATATCAACTTGTATATATGGCACTAATTTTGTGGTAGCTCAGATGAATGCAAAGGAAAGTATCATAATTAGAATCAGATATTATATTACAAAATACATGCTGTGGTTCTGTGAAGTGCATAAGTTCAAATGTTATATACTGAGAAAGAATTCTACATGTAGCAAAACTATCCATAATGAAACAGACATCAAGACTTCCTACACAAACAAAATTGAAACAGTTTATTGCCAGCAGACCTGCCCTCTGAGAAATCCAAAGGGAATCTTTCCAGTGAACTCCACAGACCTACATAGCAAGTCACATACATCCACATGAGGAAAGAAAGAGCATGAATAAAGGTAACTACTTACACAAATATAAGAAGCAGAATAAATGTAATTCTTGTTTGTAACTTTTTCCTCTTAAAGCACAGTCACGTAAAGCAATAATTTCAAATTTGTGTTGATGGGCACGCAACAATATAAAGATGTGGGTTGTATGACAATAACAGCACATTGGAAGGGGAGAGAACAGAGCTACATAGGAGCATAATATTACCTTGGTATCAATATGAGCTACATTTTATAAAGGTGTTGCATTAGTTTGCTGGGTCTGTCATAACAAATTAATACAAATTGGATGGACTAAAACAGTATAAATTTGTTCTCTCATGGTTCTAGAAATCTAGTCAAGGTGTCAGTAGAGCTAGAGTCTCTCTTTGAAGGCTCTAGGGAAAAAAAGTCCTTTCTTGTTTTGTAGTTTCTGGTGACTCTTCTCAGTTCTTATCAGTTCTTAGCTGGTAGCTGCATCACCTGTGTCTCTGACATCACACAGCCTTCTTCCTTTTGTCCGTTTCCAGCGTGGCCTGACTCTTTGCATCAGCAAATACCCTGTTTCAAAATAAGATCACACTGGAGTCTGGAGTAGGCATGAATGTGAGGTGAGGGGGACAATTCAATCCATTATAGATGTTAATCACAATCATCAGAGTGACCACTAAGGAAGTCATTCAAGCAAATAAAGGCAAAAATGGACTAAAAGTGGATCCATGGAAAATACTTGACATAAAGGTAATAATGAGGAAAACAGGAACATGAAAGTCATAACATTTAGAAAATGGATAGCCAAATGGCAGGAGCAAATGGATTAAATATTTCCATTGAAAGGAAGAAACTGACAAAAGTAACCTGACCGATGACATGCCACCCATAAGTGACACCTTTAGATTCAAATGTAGATTGAAAGTAAAAGAATGTAGAAAATATGCCCTGCAAACCAAAAGAAAGATGAATAATTGCATTAATGTCAGAAAAAGTAATGTTAAAAAGTTATTATTAGCTGGGCACGGTGGCACAAGCCTGTAATCCTGGCATTTGGGAGGCTGAAGCAGGATAATCACTGTTAGTTTGAGGCTGGCCTGCACTACATAGTGAGACTCTGTTTCAAAAACAAACAAACAAATAAAAATTATTAGATACAAAAAGCATTTTTTAGTGATAAATGGCCAATCCATGAAGAAGATATAGCAGTTGTAAACATAAGGCATCTAAGAAGAGAAATCCAAAATAAATAAGGCAAAAACTGTTAAAATGCAATAGAGAGATAAACAGTGTAACAATAATACTTGAAACCTTCAATAATGTACTATTGCTAATAGGAGTATTGAGAAAATCATCAAATATATAGAATATTTAATCTGCGCTATTAATCCACTAGACATAGGACTGTAAAACAGTCCCTCTAAAAATACTAGCATACCTATTCTTCTCAAGCACACATGGGATGTTTGCCAATAAAGAACATATTTAGGACAGGGCATTTGCAGATGTGAGGAGTCAGGCCACACTGGAAACAGACAAAGGGAAGAAGGCTGTGTGATGTTGGAGACGCAAGTGATATAGCTAGCAGCTAGGAACTGATAAATGTTTGCCAGTAAAGAACATATTTTAGGACTAATCTATGGGTGTCACTTAGGGATGGCATGTCATTGACCAGGTTACTTTTGTCAGTCCTAAAATATGTATTTAAAAGAATTGGAGTTATATAATACATTCTCTGAGCGTGATGGAATGTTGTTAGAAATCAGCAACAGAAGGAAATTTGGGAAATTCACAGAGATGTTGGAATTAAGCATCACACTCTAAATAATGACTCAAAAGAGAATTCAGAGGAAAATTACAAAATATTTTGAGATAAAGGAAAATGAAAGCACAAAATACAAAAATATATGGGGTGCAGCTAATGTAGTGCTCAAAGAATTTGTAGCTGTAACATATTTGCTATTTGACATATAGCAAATCAATAATCTTCCACATTAAGGAATTTTAAAAATAAAATTTAAAAAAGAACAAACTAAAAGGAAGCAGATAGAAGGAAATAAAGACTAGAGAGGAAATAATGAAATGGGGAAATAGAAAACCAATAGAAAATATAAAATAAGAATTAATGCTTTGAAATAAACAACATATTTGACAAACATTGGCTAAATGAACAAGCAACAGAAAATAAAACATCAAAGAATTAGAGGAGGAGACATTACTACCCGCTTAACAAAAGCAAAATTATTATGTGGAGAATACTGTGAAAACTTTATGTTAATAAATTCGGTAACACTGGGTGTGGTGGCATAAGCCTATAATCATAGTACTTGGGAGGCTGGAACAGGAAGATTGCCATGAGGTTGAGGCCAGCCTGGGCTACATAGTGAGTGCAAAGCTAGCCTGAAATACATAGTGAGACCCTGTCTCAGAAACATCCAAGAATAAATAAATAAGATAACCAAGGTTTTATGCCAACAAAGGAGATAACCAAGAAAAAAATGGACAGATTACTACAAAGACATAAAACAGATTAAAGAAGAAATTAACCAAGTAGAATTTGTTAAGCAGTTTACTATTCATCAGTTATCAATCCCAACAGAAGACTCTTAAGCACTTGCCAATACTATGCACAGGTATGGCTCTGTGTGCACAAATCTGATGAGACACAATGCTTGCACAAATTAAAGAAAGTAACCAGTATTCACAGATAAGCAGCCAGGGACAATAGAAACCCAAGATTCACGGAGTGCAGATTCCTCAGGACTTGGTAGAGTGGGGGAGTTTGTGTGTGCCCCACACTGCACCACAGTGGAGGGAACTAGAAGTACACACTGACCTGAGTTTTGTACCTGGGGTAACTGGAACCACTGGGCTGAAGCGTTGCAGGACATTTTATTCTAGGAGGGACAAGGAAGAACCTGGGCTGTTCCGGTCCGTTCCTTTAGGGTGCTGCATTCCAAGCACATTCTGTAATGATTTTGAGAACTACCAGTAAGAAAAGGTGGGGCAGCTGAGTCACCGTGGCCACCAGTGATTTGTTTTGCAGACCTTTAACAAGAGAGTGAATTTGACATTTAAAAACTTCCCACCAAGAAAACCCCAGTCCTGGCTGGCTTTACTAGTGAATCTTACCAAGTATATAAAGAATAATTGTCACAAATTCTTTACAAATTTTTCCAAAGAATAGAACAAGAGAAAACATCATGAGACCAGCACTACCTTGATGCTAAAACCAAATAAAGACTCATAAGAAAGGGAAACTACAGACCAATAATTCTCGTGTGTATAAACACAAAAATCCTGATCAAAGTACTAGCAAACTGGCTCCAGGACAAAAGAAAACTGTATAACATGACCAAGTGGGATTGAGAAAAACAAGATTTATTCAACATAAGAAAATAAATTAATGCAATATGCTATTTCATAGAATTCATAGCATAGAATAAGGGACAAAGCCACATAATAATCTCAACATCAATAGAAAATTCATTTGGCAAGACTCAATACTTTTACATGATTAAAAACACTCATCAAACTAATAATAGATGAGAACGTCCTTGCACTGATCAATGGAATCTGTGAAAAATCCACATCTACCATTGTATTTAATGGCCAAGCCTGAAATCTTCCCTTTTAAGTTCATGAACAAGACAAAGATATCTCTTCCTTCTTGACATTTTTCTAATATTAAAGAAATTGATATATCCAAGTTGGAAAATAAATAAAATTACTTCTATTGCAAATGACATGGTTTTATATATTGAAAATTCTAAGAAATATATTTAAAAACTGCTAAAACTCACATGGTATTTAAATAAATAATAAAAATGAATAGTATTTCTATATATTATCAATAAATGATCTCAAAATGAAATTAAGAAATTACTTCAATTTATCATAGCATCAAAATTATAAATGACTTTATAATAAATTCAGCTAAAAAAGTACAAGATTTGTATTTTGAAAACTGTATAACATTTTCCAAAAAATCGGAAATCTAAGTAAGTGGAAAGATATCCCACATAGACATGATATTGTAAAAATGACAATATTCCTCAAATTGATCTACTGATTTAATGCAATCTTTATCAAATCTCCAAACTAGCTTTTGCATAAATGGACAAGGTGATCATAAATTCATATAGAAATACAAAGGGCCTAGAATAGCTGAAACAGTCTTAGAAAAGAACAAAATTGGAGTATTCTTTTCATTTCTAAAACTTACTACAAAACTGTATTTATCAAGGTAATAAGGTACTGACATATGGATCCATGAACCATTGAAATAGAATTCAGAGTCTAGAAATGAACCCTTCATTTATTGATTTTAAATGAAACCAAGACAGTTTGATGGGATAAAGAATAGTTTTTTCAACAAATGATTTGGGGACATAGAAAAAAGAAGGTGGTTTGAACCACTTTCTCATATCATATACAAAAATTCACTAAAAAATACGGACGGCCTACTTGTAAGAGCTAAACTATGAACTCTTAAAGAAACACACACATATATATCACATATATATCTAACCTATATATCTATATCTATATCCTGATCTTGGAGTAGAAATGTTTCCTAAATGTGACACTCTTAAAACTCAGCCTAAGACAGTGCAATTAAAAATGGGCAAAGGATTTGAATAGATATTTCTAGAAAGATGGTATACAAATGACCAATTGGCACATGAAAAGACACTCAACATTCCCAGTCATCTAGGGAAATCCCAGTCAAAACTACATGAGATAGCACTTAATACTCATTAGGATGACCATAACTAAAAAGTGTAAAAATAAGTGTTGGTAAGGATGTGGACAAACTGAAACCTTCATACGTGGCTGGCACGTTGCTCAGTTTTTCAGTGCTGTGGTCAAATACCTGAGAATGATGCTTTAAAGAGAAGACCTATTTGACTCATAATTTTGGAAGTTTCAGTCCATGGTCAGCTGGCCCCATTGCTTTCAGACCTGTGCTGAGGAAAAGCATCATGGTAAAAGGGTGTGGTGAGGCAGAGGGGCATGCCTCACATGTGATAGAAGTCAGCAGAGGAAAGGAGAGGACAAAGAGGCCAAGGATACCAGCTACAGTTCCCAGCTCATGCCTCTGTGATCCACTCCCTTCACCTAGGTGCCTCTGTCACTTCCAAATGTCATCAAAGTATGACATCATCAAAAGCTTGTGCACTTGATAAAGTTGCAGTTCTCATAATCCCAATCACTTCCCCCAAAAGCCCTTCAGCTGGCAATCAACCTTTAGCACATGAGTTTGGGGGATGATTTCAAATCCAAACCTTACCAGCTGGTGAGAATATAAAGTGCTGTAGCTACTTCAGAAAATGTTTGGCAAGCCCTCAAAGTAAAGTTGCTGTGTGATCTAGCAATTCTACCCTTTAAGTACACATCTAAGAGAATTATAAACACATGGTTGTACAAAAACTCCCCAAAATTTCATGGGGCTTTGTTCATATTTTACAAACAGTAAAAATAACACAAATATTTGTTAGTGATGAATGGCTAAGTAGAATGTGCTATATTCATACATTTGGCAAGAAAAAGGAAGTACTGATATAAGCCTGTACTTGAAAAAATACTGAGTCCCATGAAAGAAGCTAGATACAAAAGGCCATAGAGTATAATATTCCACTTACCTGAAATGCCTGATGTAGGCAAATCCTTAGAGAAAGAAGGTTGATAAGTGCTGAGACAAGACTTTGAGGAGTATCTGCTTATAAGCATGATGTTTATTTGGGGAGTATTAAAAATATCATGTGAACCTACATAAAACTAGTAAACTGTTGACTTTAAAAGGGTAAATGCTACAGTATATATTGTACCTCAGCTTTTAAAAATCCAATATACAAAACTCACAGATTATCATTAAACTGTGGTAGATAAGGTTTTGAAAAGTTCACCTGTACTTTGTTTGGCCTGCTCCTGATTTGATCTTTAATGTCATGTGCCATCACAAACAGAAAGGATTAATCTCATTTGTGTGTTTCCAAGATGATCCACTACTCAAAATTTCTTCATTTATCTTTGCTTTCTTCTGCATTAATAATTTATCCCTATGTAAAATTAAAAATAAGATAAAATTGATTACAACATCACCACTCACAAACACTTTCAATAATTTATAATTCCGTAACAGTAAATGGTGCAGCAGTGATAGTCAATCACTAAAGTGTTTGGCATGGGAAATAGACTTCCGATTATTTATTATTCTCTTTATATTGGGTTTAATATTCCCTCCTTTCTTTGTCACTCCATCAAACATTTCTGGAAAGCCATTTCTGGAGATGGTATTTGTTTAGAGATAAACTTGAAATTGTGGATTGTAATCCGTCTTTGGAACTTTGATGCTAATAGCAAATTGATTTAGACACCAGAGGCAAGAACTCCAAGAGAGTACAATCTTAGAGACTGAAATATTTATCTCCTAACATAACCTCCTAAAATATTTCCTTATTCGATTGTTACATCCACATTGTCACTCTTTGCAAGTACTCAGTGCTGTTTTCTCCTTTAATCAGTGCTTTTATGGCACTGCAGGTGCCATCTTAAGGAGGTGTGCTATGTGCTCTGGGTATTCCTAAATTGTTCTCATTGTGTGCCACTAGGGTGCTAATTAGACTGGTTGTCAGTCAAGTACTTTATAGACAAAACATTAAAGAGGCTGCACAGCTCCTCAGCCACTGTGTGTTCTCCAACTGTCCTTCCACCCTTTCCAGCAGGGAACCTTACTTTTATTATCACAGAAAGCAGAAGACTTCCTTTCCCACTCATATTTATTCCAGCTTTTTGTGTGTACATTCATTTTTACTACCCATCCCTATTTTCTTCTAAAGTAATTATGCCTCCTTTTTTACAAAGTTAACACCTTCTGCCAGTGCTTTGGATTCCATCTTTTCTTCTGCCCCTTACAAGAAATTTGCTCTGCAGTTAGATTTCCCCTACAAAACATCAAAGACCTAGAAAACATCAAAATCAAAGACAGATTTCTCAGCTGAATGACCTTTTGAGTTGTTAATTCAGTCGGGCTGTTTTTCTTCCTTATTTTACTCATACTCTGTGACTCTCAAAACTCTTCATTCTCATATCTGCCTTTATCCAATTTCTTATACTTTTCCTTTGAGGGCTGTTACTTTCCCACTGGGCTTCTCCAGGGTATGGACCACATCCTTTTTTTACCCAACCTCATTTCTCCCTTCCACAACCAAGTTCAGTACATCAACTAACACACACACACACACACACATATTTGTCAAAAAATGTTCCTTCTCAATCTCAGCACTCTTTAAAGTCATAATCCACTAAGGCTTCATCCTTGGTCCTTTATTAATTCTGATCACTTAACTGAATTAACCACACATTTACTTTTTGTCTTCAGCCAAACCAGATTGGATGATTTCTGTATTTAATACTCTACTAAATTGCCCACTAATTGCCCCCATTGTCTTCTGCTTAACACCTTCCAGATGGCCTACAAGTTCCTTAATTCAATGGAAGCTTTCTTCATCTTCACCTTCAAAGCACTTCTTTATGAGTACAAGTGTATAGATTGCAGTATAGTTGTTTGCAGTTTAGATGCTGAAACTGGATTACCTCTATTCCCGTTTAGTTACTTCTCTGATGGAATTTAAGTAGAGTGTTCACTTGACAGAGAAACAACCATGTGGTAGACCAACCTTTGTCATAGTGGTAGACTGTCTTTTAGGGTATGACTTCTTGCCCATCTCTGAATCTTTTCTCTGCTTTGTCAAAGCCTAAGATTTCCTCTTTGATTATTTTAGTTTGGGATAGAGCAGAGCTGCAAAGTATGAGTAGGATGAGAAAGAGAAAGAGAGAGAGAGTGACAGAGAGAGAGAGGGAGGGAGGGAGAGAATTTAAGGAGAAAGGATGACAGAAAATTCCATTTTACTATATACACAATGTAACAAAAATAAGAACCTATTTAAGTATCTTTCTACTTAGTGAGAGATTATATATTGAGCTTCAAAAATTAAAAACCTTATCAACCATAAATATAATAAGTTTATGTCACATTTACATTGCTAACTTCTAATAGTTGACAGTTTCCAAATGATTTTATTTTATACGTGTATTTTGCTGCATGGGGTTGTTTCCTTGTGTAGAGGTGCCTCGAAGTTGATTATAAGTAATCACTATTTTAATACTAATAAATCCAAGGTTTTTACCTGTAATATATTTAAGCAGGAAGTTCTTTTGTTTTAAACTTACATATTTGTCTGATGACCAACTCAAATGTATCCTTGATCCAGGATATTTTACTAATTATAATACTTTTGCTTACACAGTGATCTTGTGCTTTTGACAAAATATAACTGATAAAAACTAAAAGATGAATAACTACATGAGCACATTGATTTTATGCCAAATGTATTTATAGTTATGTAAAAAGTAGTTATTTAGTTAGGAAGTGAAACTAAGCTGGGAATAAAATTAGCTTTGTGATGTTTAGTGTTAAGAAGTAACATCCAGAGGTTGTGCTGTACGGTAAAAAGAGCAAGTGTTGTCACTGTCATTGTCTTTATTTAAAGATGAGGCCTTTGAGTCAGCACCACAGAAGGATGAGCCTTTTTCGGTTGAAGCGTCATCGGTAAACAATACAACTCTCCTTGAAGTGCTACCGAGATACTATTCAAATATCCTGTGGTTTCCACTTTTGCTCTGAGAAATCAGCAATAAGTCCAGATTCACAGAGTGTAGAAAGTCTACCTTCTTCCTCTGTAGACTGACCAGCTTTTTTTTTTTCTGCTTGCTTTTAAGATAAACTTTTGTCGGTAGTGGTCTTCATTTTCATTTTGATAGGTCTTGTCAAAGATCTCTTCCTTAGTCTCTGTGGGAGTCAGTGTAACTTTATTTCTATCTCTGAAGATTTGCCGCAAGTGACATGAAAGAAATGTAAACAGTAACTAGGGAGAGGTGTGAGAAAGAGAAAAATGTTTTTTACAATTATTTATTAAATTAAAAGGGACAGTAATCTACAATGTTACTTCAAATAGAAAAATAAAACGATCTATAGAAGAAAAAATGATAATTTTTGCATAGATTTATTCATTATGTTAAATATATAGTTTAATGTAACTACACTGCGAAATTTCCGCCACAGCTTACAGGTAGAAAATATGTTCAGGGGAACCTGAGCTGGCGTACGAGCGCAGTCTCCACTCTAGGCCAGGACGGGACACAGCGGCACCACCACCGCGGAACACCCCTGCTTACAAAGCAACTGCATTGGTGTCCACGGGCTCCGCCGCTGCTGCAGGCTCTCAGCGCAACCCGTGTGTAAGCAGTCCTGCGCTGGAGTCGCCGCGGCGGTAAGAAGCACGCGGGGCACCTCAGTTAAACATCCGATGTAGTTCAAAAGAACCATACATTATTCCCATAATCATGGACCATAATAAATTTATCATAGTCCCTGATAAATTACGAGAGCTAACTGATGTACATAAAGGAAATACTAACAGTCATATTAGTAATAATATTTTTAAAAACTATGTACAAAACGTTACAAATGTTGCACAGTGCATTCAGTAAAAAGTGAGATAATATTTGAAGAGTGTACTAAACTGCAAATGTAACATTTCTACTTTGATGTCCTGGAATCTTCGGCGTGTTAAAATGGAGAAGGTTGTTACAACATAATTTTCCTTTTAGCCACTAATATTGCTCCAAGCTGTGCCGGGACCATTTCCCCACACCCTTACAGCTACGACGGATTATTTTCTAACTTATTGTTTTTCTAGTGCTTTATTTTTCTTCTATCATTAATCAGCACACAGATAAATGAGAGCTTTTGCCATTTTATTGAAGATGACTCACTAATTCTCTGTACGATTCAATCTCATACCTCATGCTCTAGAATCTTTTAGTCACTCATTAAGCCTTTACTCATCAGTAAATGAAATGGTATTCCTTCTGCAGAACTGTACAACTAGGTTTAGTTTCTGATGCTATAGTTTTCAGAAATCAAGAAGATGCTGCTTAACATCACAGAAGTTTATCATTCTTGATGCTGAGACTCTAAGGTAGTTATATTGTCAGGATTTCCAGCAGACCCTATGTTTACCTTAGCCGGTACATCATATCGAAACAGTGACTAGAAAAGTTATCTTGACTTTTTAATATTTGTTTTCTGAAGATGTAGCTCATATTACTTTGGTAACTTTCTATTAAATGTTTATTTTTAGTGTGCCCTAAAGGAAGAAAGAGAGCTACTAGGGATCAGGCATTTCAAAAGAATTTAACTGAGCTAAAAATTAACCCAAATAAAGAAGAGAAATCAGAGGGTAAGAAGATTAGTGCAAAATGATAATTAATTTATAGAAATTAGGAAAGAAAAAATGGAAGATTAAAAAAAAATCCTCTGCATGAGGAGCCATGAGAGGAAGAACAGAAATGAATAATTCAGAAAACTTCCACTTTCACTACATCTTGAAACAACTGGGTTACAAAGGAACACTAATCAATGATTTAAAATTGTATGCTGGGGCTGGGGATTTAGCTCAGTGGCAAGTGCTTCCCTGGCAAGTGCAAGGTCATGAGTTTGATTCTTGGTACTGGGAAAAAAAAAAAAAAAAAAAAAAAAAACAAAAAAAAAAAACAACACGGAAAAAAAAACCCCAAAACCAAAAAGCAAACAAACAAACAAAAATAAAATTGTATGCTTTAGAGTAATGTCAGACTCCTAAAATAAGCTAAACATTCATACACAAAAGTGAACGTTCCTCATAGTAATACTTGTATGCACTAGAGTGGCAACCAGAAAAAAAATTTTGCCTGTGAGAATTTGGAGTTAATGCTACTTGATTCTCTGCATTATTATGTTCATTGATATATGTTTCTGCCTAAATTCAAGAATCTGAAATCCAATATTTACTTTAAAATAGAATTATTTTTTGATTCTTTAAATTGAGTCCACCTTTTAGGTGTTTAAATATCAAAAGCTCAATTTTTCAAGTTTAGCAGTAATTATCAATGAATAACTTAAAGCTGGATCGGAAATCTTTCCCTAACTCATTTTGAACTGTTTTTGTAATCTGATGTACTTGTTTTGACATTATATTTGCTGCCTAGATTAAAATGTCATTGGAAATGTAGCATCTTCTATGAGACAGTAAATAAAATGGAAACCTCAGAATATTTTTTAAAAGTATGAAGTTTTTTGAAGTGAAAGAATCTTGAGTTCAAATATTGCCTCAGCCATTTACTAACTTGGAAAAGAACAAGAATTTATGTAAGCAATTGAGCTTCATTATCTTAGGCAATAAAATGAGATCAGAATATTCTAGTTCACAGAATTGGTAAGGGGATTTTATTAGATAACATTGCCAAAGTATGAAGGTCAGGGAGTGCTGTAAGGTAGTGTTCATTAAATAGTTGCTTCTATTATCACCCAAGTATTTGACAAAACCCAAGTACTTCTGTGCCTATTAAACTTTCCCATTTTTTCTTTTGATTTTCAGATGTTTCAGTTATCTAAACAGTGAGATTGTATGATAGACTGCTATATAAAAACAGATACTAACCTTGTGAAATTTCTTTGTGCCTAAAATAGTTTTGTTTTTACATATTTCTGCTTGTAGAAAAACGTCACACTTCCAATTTTCCAAGTAAAATTGTTGAACAAATCCTGTGTAAAAGAGAACTGTTTTCTGAAGCCAGTAACTGCAAGGGAAATTAGTAATTTTTTCCCTATTTCACCTTTTTTCTCACAGGTATTTAGTAACCAGCTAACACTTTTGAAAAATCTCCTTTGAATACTAAATTACAATTGAGACCTGTACCTTCTTAAACTGAAGATCAAATATGCAATCATTTCCTGAGAAGACACATTGGACCTAGCTAATATTATCTCTTGCCACTGAGAGACCTATGTTTTGCCCTTCCTATTTAGTAATATCATTAAGAACTTACTTATGCATAATATATTGATAATGAAATCCCTGAAGCTGTGATTACAAATTGCAGTGTGTCATGTGGCCAGTCACCCCCTTTAATATTTAATGTGTACCAGTCCTGCAGAAGCATTCCTTATTTGCTTTGAGAGCACTCACATAAATTATGGTATGAATAAGATAAGAGTGAAGTGTACTCTAGGTTCTCTGGCATTGATCTGGCTTTTCTATCTGTGATAAGTCAATCAAAACTCTTAATTATTTTAGCATCTGTTGTCATTCTGATTTGTTGGCAAAACTGACCTGTTTTGTACAATAAATTACACTGTCAGTATAGATTTTAAAAATTGAATGCTCTCCTCCAAAAGAGAATAATAGAAATAATTAGACATTGGAGATAGTTTCCACAAAATGACTAAAGAAATTGGATTTATTTGTTGAAAAAAGAGACTTGTTAGGGGGATGACATTCTTCAAGAAGCAAACATGGAAGACAATACTCTAAGAGGAATTACAAGCCTCTACCTTCTTTCCTACCCAAGGCTCCGTAATATCAAACCTCACATACTAGATAAGGATGTGTTCTTTTCCCGTGTGTAGAATTACTTGGGTAAGTGATTATGTATCTCTTTGGTAGAAAGACTGGGAAAAAAAATCATTACTTAAGTCACTGCTGTGGCTTTGCTAAGCTCTTGGGGCCTGGTGTCCCCTTCAGTGGTTGGGCACTTGTTCTGAGAATTTCAGGTTTGGAAATTGGGTAAAGAAACAAGATACTTTGTTGTGGTGGCTGAGTACTTCATACAAATTATGCATGTCAGGTAATATCCTTCTTCAATGGATGCCTCTGTCTTATATTTAATACCACCAAGGGTATTGGAACAGACCAGTAATAGTATAACTATGAGAACAGCTCCCTTGGTGGCCATTCTGGCTTTGCTATTCCTCTATCAATCTTCCTCCAATGAGGCCTCTGCATGATCTCCAAGCAAGGAGAACCTACTGTTGCTTTCTAGCCTGGTGGAGAGGAAGATTTATGCAGTCCAGGGGTTTCTGGATAATCTAGAAGATCAGGATTGTCAAGCACAATGACTCAGGTGTTCTTGTCCCAGGTCTCTAGTACCATTTCTTTTTCATTAGGACTATATGTTTAACATAAGAAAGTTGCAGGGACTGCAGATTTGGCATTTTTAGGAATTTTGATTCTTTCACAATTAAATGTTCCTGAACTTTAGTAATCTGCCCTCTGGCCCTAAGCAACGAGGGTCTCTTTCATAAGTGCTTAAAATAATCTTCTGGTGATCTGAATTGTGTTCCTCAAAAGATATGTCCAAATCCTAGTCCGTAAGTGTGGATGAATGTGACCTTATTTGGAACTAGAATTTTTGCAGATGCAATGGAATACAGATGTGGTCATACTGGATTAGAGTGCACTCGACATCAATGACTAATGCCTTTATAAGAGAAAGGAGAGGGAGATTTGGAGCCAGAGAGACACAAACACATAGGGATGAAGATCATGTGATAGAGGAGGCAAAGACTGGAATGAATCTAACTGCAAGGAACATTAAGGCTCACTGACAGCCAGCAAATACAGGGGTGCTACTGCAAGGAAGGGTTCTCCCCGAGAGCTTTCAGTGGGAACATACCCTACCAACAACTTGATATCAGGGTTCCAGCCTTCAGAGCCATTAGAAAATAAATTCCTACAGTTTTAAGCTATCCACGTTGCATTGGTTATGGATGCTCTGGGAAATGAATATAATTAGTATCATCAAAAGATTATCTCCTTGTGGTGTCCTGCTAGATGCTCCATATTTAGAATCAATCATCTGAGTCTCCTACTGTTTATACGGTACTCTTTAGCATGAGCTTCTTCCTGTTCTTATTCTACTTGTCTGTTGAACACTTTGTATTTCTGAATTTCTTCATCACATTTGAAAAAAATTGACCAGGATTTAATTATATAATTTTCCTTCTCCTTTATCTCACCTAGCTCTTTCAAATTCCAATGGCATATAATTTGGACTATACTTTAGTTATGACTACAACCCCAATATTTATAGAATATATAATTACATACATTGCTTTTTAATATTCTTATTTTTAAATATTGAAAGTATTTTAAACAGTGAAAAGATGGAGCAGTAGGAACAGTAGCTCAAAAACTTTGGCACAATCTTTATGAAGATCCACTAATGATCCACATTTCACCTTGGCTTTCTAATGCTTTACTTTCTCTTACTATCTTTCTGTATCCTTCATTATATATATGTCTTGGGTATATGTATGATATTAAATATATATATATATATATATACACATGTATATGATGTGTACCAAATAAAGATATTGGATATAATATATTTGAGAAAATATGATGTATGGATTCTATTAATATGACAAATACATGCTATATTATATACATGTCATATATACATATATTTATATTTTTAAAATATTTGAGAATAATTTACCATAAATTTTTCATTGTTTGTTTCCTATAGAAAAAGGGTATTCTTTTATATGATCATTGCACAATCATCAAAACTAGGAAACTTAACACAGATACAGTACAATAATCTAGAATCCTTTTACTTTCTTTTCCTGGTGGAGAATCCAACCTGTGATCATGAATTTCATTAGTTTTCATGTCCTTTTTGCTTCCTGTAAGCTGGAAGATTTCCTTAGCTTTTGTTTGTATTCCATGGTATTTAATTTTTGAAAGGTAAATTAATTAATTATATAATATCCCTACATTGGGTTTGTCTGGTGTTTCTTTATGAAAATATTAGATTATACATTTTAATGAAAATATTAGATTGAGTTCTGTTTACCTTATGTCACATGACCCTGTACCCTGTTTCCAACCATGGGTGGTTATTTGTAGAGCATCTAGTGTTCTGTCAGGAAATGTGGGCTGAGAGTGGTGTCCACCCAGGGTAATCTCACTGGACTATGACAGGTAAGCAATCAGAGAGCATTCTGCATGAATCCGGTGCGGTGGCACTCAGGAGAAAGTTCAGCATAGGAGGAGCAATACCAGGCAAAAGAAAGAACAGCTGAGTCACACTCACTGGCAGACTTCCAGACTGGAGAACTGAGACTGCCAGCTTCTTAGCAATTATTAGCCTTGTTGAGACACTGGCACCACTTTTATTTCGAATAAAACAGCTGCTGTATTTTAAACGTATTTTCATTCTTTCTCAGGCCTGGCTGTGGAGCTGTCTCTGTTTTATGTGAAACTCTCATTAGCTCAGATAACGTAATTATACCTCTCTTCCCTGTATACTGCAAATCAAAATGAGTTAAATACTAGCAGGCTATGAACTGTAGGGTCTTATGAGATAGCTGTGTAAATAACAGAGGAAAATAATCAGAATGCTTAAAAGATGTACTACTTTATTTTGTTGAGCTGTAATTCATGCAACAAAAAACATAACTCTAAAGCATGCAATTCATTTTTACCATATATTCATTGTGTTGTCTAATAATGACCATTATCTAATTCCAGAACATTTCCATCATTCCAGAAAGACACCCCATACATATTCATGACCAGCCTCAACTTCCTTCTTCACACATCGTATGGTAACCCCAGATTTTCCTACTATGGAAATTGCATATAAATGGAATCATACATTCTGTGGTCCTTTGTGTTTGATTTCTTTGCTTAACATAATGTTTCAAGGTCCATCCATGTTGCCGCATCTAATATATTTGATTTCTTTGTATGCCTGAATAATAATTCATTCTTTTATAATGTATGTACACACCATATTTTGCTTATACATCCCTGACAAACGTTTGGTTGTTTCCATTTTGAACTATCATAAATAATGCTGCTATGAAATTCTAGGGGCGTTTTGTACATGTTTATGTGGACACATTTGTTTTTAATTGTCTTTGGTATACATTTTGGGGTAGAATTGCTGGATCATGTGTTGATTTTTGTTTAACTTTTTGAGAACGTTCCAAACTATTTCCACAGCAGTGACGTCATTTAGATTCTTATCAGTAATATATGAAGTTGCCAATTTATCTAAATCTTTGCCAATATTTTTAGTTGTCTTTAAAAATTTTATCATTATTATAGCCATCTTAGTGGGTATAAATGACATCGTTTTTATGGCTCATTTTTTTATTATGTTCATGTGATCACATATATAATACATAAAATGACATCTTGTGATTTTTTTTTTTTTTTTTGGTCTTTTTGAGACAAGGTCTCAATATGCAGCTCAGGCTGGCTTTGAGCTCACTTTGTAGCCCAGGCTGGTCTCGAACTCACAATGATCCTCCTGCTTCAGCCTCCCAAATGCTGGGATTACAGGTGTGCACCACCATGCCCGGTGACATCTTGTGATTTTAATAGGAATTTCTTTAATGATTAATTATGTTGGGCATCTTTTTGTATGTTAAATAGCCTTTTTAAAAATTCTTTTGGAGAAATGCCTGTTCAAGTCATTTACACATGTTTGTCACTTTATTGTTGAATTGTGAGAGTCCTTTATATATTCTGGATAATAGACCCTTATCAAACACATAATTAAAAAATGTTTTCTCCCATTCTATGGGTTTTCCTTTTACCTTCTTGATGATATCCCTTTTCTGTTTTGATGAAGTCCAATTTACCTGTTTTTTTTCTTTTGCTTGAGCTTTTTGTGTCATATCTAAGAAATTATAGCCTAACATAAGATCATGCAGATTTACAGCTATTTTCCTCCTAGTAATTTCACAATTTTAGCTTTTACATTTAGATCTTTGATCTATATTGAGTTAATCTTCGCATATAGCAAGAGGTGGGGCCCAATTTCACTTTTTTTGCATGTGGAAATCCAGTTATCCTAGCATCATTTGTTGAAGAAGTTGAAGCATTATTTCCCCAAAGAATGATCTTGGCCCCTTTGTTAAAAATCAAATAAACATACACATATGGATTTATTTTTGTAGTCTCCACTTTATTCTGTTAGGCCATATCTCTGTCCTTATCCCAGTACTATGCTGTCTCAATTACGGTAGCTTTGTATTAACTTTTGAAATTAGGACATGTGTGCCTTGAAACTTTGTTCTTTATCAAGATTATTTTGGCTGTTCTGAGCTTTTCAAATTTCCATATAGGTTTTAGGATCAGGTTGTCTATTTCTGCAGGATAGGCAGTCAGGGGTTTGATAAGGATTATGTTACACCTGTCATACAATGCAGGGAATTATTTTCTTCTTAACAATGTTAAATCCTCCAATCCTTGAACATAAAGTGTATTTCTACTATTTAGATTCTCCTCAATGTTTCTCTAGCTTTCAGAGTAAAAGTATTACACTTGTTTGGTTAAAACTATTTTGTATCTAGTAAATTTTCTGAATTCATTTTTACCTTGGTGTTTGTGTGAAAAGATATATTACTGTAAAGAAGTATTGGTTTTCACATTTATGATTCATCATAATTAAACACATTGAAACAGGTCTGTACTTATTCCAAAGGAATAGGAAGATAAAATTCTTCATTTCTTTCTATTCTTTTGGACAAGAACTAGATGCCTTCCTATCACCTCACCTCTCATTCTGTCTGGTAACTCATTAAGACTCTTGGAAGCCATGGAGCAGAGAAACAAAATAAAATTCTTACTTTTATTTTGTGTATATTTAAAAAGAAACACTTATAAAAACATCACAATTCTATGTTTCCTCAAAAATGAAACCTAGCCAGTTTTATTTTTATTTATTTATTTATTTATTTATTTATTTATTTATTTATTTATTTATTTATTGGTCTTATTGAGACAGGGTCTCGCTATGCAGTTCAGGATGGCCTTGAGCTCGCTTTGTAGCCCAGGCTGGTCTCGAAGTAGCAAGGATCTTCTTGCCTCAGCCTCCCGAGTGCTGAGATCATAGGCATGCCCCACCATGCTCAGCCCTAGCCAGTTTTAAGACAATCAAGTCCAGGGAAAATCAGATAAGTGAATTTATATTTCTGAAGTTTAGCAAAATCTACACCCAGGTCAAATCCAATAACTAAGTGAAATAACTCAAAATAACAAAAAACAACACAAAGGGATAATAAGTAAAGACATAAATATGAACACTTGAGAAGAAACATAGCATTATGAAAACTTCATTTTATCTTGTGACTACAGAAGCATCTTGCTAACGGCCATTGGTTCTTACAAGCAGCCTCCCCTGTTCGTATCCCAGCCTGCTCACGCCAAGCTCGGAAGAGTCCTGCATGCCGAGAGAAGCTACAGACTCAGGAACCTAGGGATCCCCAGCAGATGTTGTTAGGTTGCGATGAGAGTGGGGTGACGTCTTCTCTGAGGCTGTGCTTATACTGTCTTGAGCTGTTTTTTGACTGTCAAGTAAAACAAATTCTGATTGAGATGAAAAAATAAATACAATGTAAAACTTCACTGTGAACGTTCAGCTGCACAGTTTCTGGAGAAATGTAGGAAGCTGATCCAAAAATGATAGAACATTGTGCTTCCATTTTCAACCCAAGGACCTATTGCAAGTACAGCTGTTATAACAGAAAGTCCCTTTTCAAGTACAAGTTTTAGAGTACAACATCTGTGAATTTCTAGTTTGAAAATGCAATGAAAAACCTGAATTGAAATTAACATGTAATAAGTTTTACACTTTATCTTTAACATATTATGTGTGTTCATCTATCCATTCATCCATCGTCCTAGTCCTCTATCAGTCTATTTATCTGAGTCTCAGGATGGTTAATAATACTATGCTTGCTACATTTAACCTTCCATTGGCTGCCTGTGCACTTATGCAGGCCCTTCCCTCATTCCCTCCTGAGAAAGGTTGATCATTTCCATCATGATTCCTAGAGAATCTGGAACTGCCTTCCACCATAGCTCCCTGGCGGGGATGATTGCATTATGACTCACAAACATTCCCTGCCTTTTGCTGACAGAGCTTTATATTTTCCCGGACCACTGGATGGCAGTTTGGCTGTGTGACATGTGTTGGCCAGTGAATGAGTGAGACTACCTTATATTCCTTCAAAACAAATCCTTAAGAACCATTTTTCTCTTTTGTGAGTGTCAGGAAGACCTACAAACTTCCAGAGAAAAGTTTGCACTCCGTGGGTCCTGTATGAATATGATGCAGAGCAGAGACATGACCAAGCCAAGATGAATGTGTGATTGGAGTTGAGACATAAAACCCTAGAGCTCGTAAACTGTGGCTATTTTGGAGACACTGGTTACCAAAATGTAGCCAGATCCTGACTGACACATCCTTTCCATCTTTTCATCTGTTTCAGGCTTTTCCAAAATGCTCCTTACTTGAGGGAAAGAGGAGATAGTACCAGAGAACACAGCAGAGAATGCTTTAATGCTTGGGGATTGGGAGGAAATACTCTCAAGTGAGGGATGTATAAAAAAATTGGGTTTTGGTGAGGTCTCTTGTCTGTCCTGGGTTGTAGAGGCTGCCTGTTTGTGAAGAGGGAGGCAAAAAGGGAGGAGGGAAGAGGGACGGGAGGAGAAGAGGGACGGGGAGAGGAAGAGAGAGAGACAGAGAGACAGAGAGAGAGACAGAGAGACAGAGAGAGACCCTGTGTCTCTTAGTCTTCTCTGTTTCTTCTAGTATACCAGTCCAGTGGAGTTCGAGCCCAATCTGTATCTTTCAACCTTATTTACCTCCTTGAAGGCCCTATCTCCAAATACAGGCACAATGGGGATTAGTGCTTCCATGTACGGGTTTTGGGCAGACATACGTCAGTTCATAACAATGAGCTGTTGAGCGATTAGTAAGTCTCTTAGAAAAGAACGACTGACTGAATTTTGCTTTTCACCTAAGCCTCTTAGTATTAGATTTCTTAAATTTAGCTTGAGATAAGTATCCATTTTATCTACATATTTTCCTAACTGCAGATTTTTTTTTTGCCTTTCTCATACTTTTTGCTGTGTATGGTTTGGCAGATAATAGAAATTGTTTCCTTAAAATTTTAGCTGGAACTATCAAGCTTTTTCTGGGAATTTTCTTTTAAAGCTCTCCTCGGGAGAACTGGCAGTGAGTGAACATAAGGCTGAGCTTTAATCACCAGTCCTCCTGCCCTTGTCTGCACACCGCAGACTTCCCTCTGCGAAAATAAGCACATCACACCAGGCTGCTAAACCATGGTGTCCAGGACTTTTGTTGCTTTTTTTTCATAGAATTTGAAGCATGTATGAATGATTTTAAATCTGATTTTTAATGAGATCGGTCAGTCACAAGGCCTCAAAGTAGGCTTCTACTTAAAAGATAGAGTAACAGATAAAGAGGAAGTCCTACTACTGAGCACATGGAAGGTGGATTATACTTTAGTGAAAAGTGCAAAAGGTGCTTTTTCTAATTTTGGATCCATGTAACTTGGAAAGAAAGTAGCACAGTAAATTTCTCTACTCTCCAAATTTATAACAGTATTCCAGCACAATATTACATCTTTGATTATGGCAAAGAAGAATGGGTTTTAAATGGTATTTACGTAATAGAGCCATTATCTTAAGGAATACTGCGAGTTACTCTGAAAATCTTTGTAATTGCACTGTTTACAAAACCAACTATCACTGATACTTATTTTCTGAAAGGAAATTACTCTTCTGAGTCATGGACCATATGTGTTCTGGTAGGTGTTCTGTAAACACTTGAGATTACCACACATCCAGTCCTTTAATAAAAGGAGCTCAGGAGGAAAATCAGGAGAATAAAAGGAGCATCTTTCCCTGATGCTCCTTCATGCTCCTTCCTCGATGTTTCAAAAACGAATTCATAATAAACTTCTATAAAATCTCAGTTTCATCATGTATCAGACATAGAGGCTAACATACAAAAGTCTAGCTGTTTAAACTAAGCAATTTCAAATATAATAGCTTTTCTTTGAATTTTCTAGTCTGTATTATATGGTAGAACTAACTACATTTAATTGCCTAAATATTATTATTATTATTATTTTTGTTGTTTTTCTTTCCTTACCCAGGATAGAACTCATGACCTTGTGCTTTCCAGGAAGGCACTATGCCGCTGAGCTACATCTCCAGCCCCCAAGTGCCTAAATATTAAAGGCATCGATTTGTTGAAATAAACTGTGTTTCATTTATTCTATGGGGAAACTTCTAAATTGAATCACAGAAACAGTTGCTGCTGTACCTGGGACATTCAAACTTAATTATATGGCGAATATTTTTTCAGGTGTATTTATTGGCCTTGCTGCAACTATGTTAGAGCTGGACATTTACTGAAAATTAAAGAATTTGTAAAATCAATCCTTTTCTCAGAGTAAGAATAAATCACATTTTCTAAAAGGAATATACTGCATTGCAAAGATATTTACTTATAAAACACAATCTCTTGTGCCTACTTTAATACTTCAAACAAATTTGATAACTTAAGGCAATTATTAAATGTATATTAGCCTTACCATGATTGATAGTGTTTGTCTGGTAAACTTGTGGATGCATGTACTTACCTAAGCAAACTGCTTATAAAAATTTACAATATACTAATTTCTGCTATTGTGCAATAGCATAACGGAATTCACGTCTACATATTAAATTAAGTTATGCAAAATGGGTCATCTCATGATTTTAATGTTGTATTTCTTTTAACAATAAACTTCCAGACATTGTTTTTCATTAATTTTAATTTTTATTTATTTTTACCATAACGTGTTTGTCTTCTTATCCATTGTCTGTGTTCCTAACTGTGAAGTGTGAAACACAGAAGCCAAAGTGCATAATTAGTGCAAAATGTAATTATTTCAAAATATATCTTTGCTGTATAATTATCTTAGCATGACAATTTCTGGGATCCTTAATCTCTTAAAATTACTCTAAAATTATGTGTTTTGAGATTTTTCTGTCTCTCTGCTTTTGTTGACATAGGTTCCAGCTCAGAAAAAAGCTTTCTGCCACCTGGATCTCTGTTTTATTTCCTGGCTACCCCCAGCTCTGGTGATAAGCCCTTGGAGATATGATGTTAGACTCAGCCTGTCCTGCTCTGTGATGCTTTCATCCACTGTCACACTGGGACTCAGCTATTGCCCTGTGACTAGTACTTTAGAGTGCTCAATTTAGAAAGATTAACATTTATGCTACCACACAACTCTTTACCTCCAGCAAGTGCACCAAACTCCTGAGGGCAAGAATCCTATCTTCTGTTTGTGTGTTCCAAATGACCTAAGCCAGGGCCATGTTCTTCAAAAGTATTTGTAAACTGATTGTTTTACAGGAACAACTTTGCTGAGCTATTATTGATATACCATACAAGTCATCCATTTAAAACGTGCAACTCGGTGACTTTAGTCTATTAACAGATGTGGCAGCCATCATGACAACTAATTTTCAAACATTTTCTTCAACTTCCCAAAGAACCACACATTCTTTAGTTGTTACTCTACTTCTCTCCGATCCCTGTTCTACCCCCACATTCAGTCTTAGGCAATGACTAATGGACATTCTGTGTCCACAGGTTTGCCTGTGTTAGGAATTTTCTATGAGTAGAATTATATACTGTGCAGTCTTTTGTGTCTGCATTATTTCACTTAGCATAAGTTTCAATTAAGTTGTCATAGGCATCAATACATTATTCTTTTTATGACAAAATAATGTTCATTAATGGTTATACCACATTTTGTTGGTCTGATCATTAGTTGATAAATATTTAGGTTGTTTCCAACTTTGGGCACTATAAATAATATTACTTTGAACATTTATGTAGAAGTTTCTTATACGTGAAACTTATAAGAAGTTTATAAGTTCTTGGAGAGGAATGAGTTGATGAATAATATGGTAACTCCGTGTTTAACCTTTTGAGCAACTGTCAAATTGTTTTCCAAAGTGACTGCACTGTTTTACATTCTTACTAACCATAAGTGAGCGTTCTGCTATCTCCAGATCCCTGCTTTCTTTTTAAATGTTAGTTTGAAAAAATAAAAGACCAAAACAAAGCTCTGGAAGTGGAAGGGCAAATAGCAACTTGGCCTCAATTTTAAGGAGACAATTTGAATAGTAGGAGTTGGCGTGTCAGGAATTCAAGCCTGCTCAAACTCTAGCCCACTTTGTCTGGAAGGCTGTGGTCCCTTCTTGCCAAATCTAGTTTTTCAAATGAAGGCAAAAAATTTGTTCATTTGTGTAAAATTTTCCACTTAAGTTCAGGCATGTAACTACAAAAAGTTCATGTTTGGCTGAACACTGGTGATTTTGAAGATCATAGACTTGATATTAAAGCAACTAACTGAGGTTACTTTTTTTCAGACAGAATGGCAATTGTTACAACTGTTACAGTTCCCTCATTCAGTGGAACTCTCTCCTTTTCTTAGTTGCTAGGTGAATAATTTTTGGAATGGTCACCTAAGTTTGCAAGGGAAAACTTTGTTGACGCTTTAAATGATTATGAGCAAGCTGTCAAAATTGTTTTGTAATTCTCAAAGCAGTGCCTTCCCAAATAAAGAAAGCAAAAGCCTTTTATTGGGAAAAAAATATATATATATATATTCATCTAGGAAATCATCCTCATATGTAGAAACAAGCACGTTCCTCAACATGCACAGTTTGAGGTCGTGCTTGGCATGTTCAGAAAATGGTGGTGTAGGATCACCTGTGGGTGGAAAGTTTAATGTTATAATGAGTAATTTACTCTGTGTCACCCAAAGAGAGAGTTCCAGTGATGGTGTGGCTTGGACCGCTTCCTTGTAAACTTCTCTGTCGGATCTTATCTGAAACAAAGCAATTTGTAAGAAAAGTGTAAAAAAATTATTATGAGAAAGCACTTAAGAAATTTCAGCAGAGAAATAGGGAAATAAAAACACATGGAAGTTAAAAACAACTTATGACACAACAATAACAAACTATTGGATGGATTTAACAGGTTTGGCATGGCAGAAGAGGAAAAGTGAATTTGAAGACAGGGCCAAAGAACTAAACTAAAGCTATGAAAGACCTAAATAAATAAACAAATTTTAAAGAAAGGCGAGACAGTATCAAAGTGTATAACACACAAGCAATTGAGGTTTGTTATGGTTTAGACATAAAATGTTCCCCAAACGTCTCATGCGTGTGGAAGGTACCTGGACCACGGGGCTCTGTATTCATGGATATATTAATACATTCAAGACTCCAACCATGAACCTGCTGTTAGGAGGTTCAGGGGCCAGGTTGGAGGTGGGGCCTTGCTGGAGATGGGACCTGACTGGAGGTGGCTAGAGGCACAACACTGGGGTGTGATCTGCAAGGGTGTGTTCTCTCCTGGGCTCCTCTCTTCTCTCTGCTTTCATGCTGCCTAGGAATGAGTAGGATCCCTCCATGCCCTTCCTCCATGTGTGCAACCTAGAAACCAGCACATCTTGCACTGAAGCCACCAGAAACTACGAGCCAGATAAACTCTCCTCCTTACATTGTGGGTATCTGGTCTTGTGTCCCAGTGAAGAAAAAGTGACCACTACAGGTAGGACATGGGAGCAGAGGAGATGCTTAATGCTTTCCGAAAGAACGTATGTTCCATCATAAATGTATGCATGGGACGTTTTCCTAAGTTAGTATTTTCTAGTAGAAGAGAAAGAAGCATGACAAGACAGGCTAGCAGTGAGGTGCTGGAAAGGCAAGCTGTACTCTGCCGTAATGTGATGGGTGGGAAGTGGCACTATTGGAATGTACTGGAGACTGGAGGGTTTTTACATGTACTAGAGAGGGACGTGAATATTTGAAATAGTTGAGAAATGTCTGGGATTTTTTACACAAAGCTTTGGGATCTTCTATTGTTCCACATTCCAAAGGGGTTCCTAGTAGCCTAATTCACAGTTTCCTAATCCAGAAAAAAGTGAACATGCAAAAGTTTCTAGTCTGTATTTAAATTTTTCTGGACATATTTTTAGGCTACAGAATTGGAATAGTTGAATGTGATGCAGTTAACTTCCAAACATGTTCTGTTGCATAATAAACTCATACATATAATGAGTATGAACTCCTGAGCTTCTTGGGTGAAATGCAGTTTACATTAGTGAGCATGCATCTACATACACAATATTATAAGGAAAGATTTATAACTTGCTGAGTAGTGAAAGATTGCTTCAGAAAACATAAATCACTAGAGAACCAAATAATAGCTTTCCCGGAGGGGACTTTGAAAGAATTTACATTTGAATTGGATCCTGAAACTCTGTTTGAATTTATCATCCGTTCTTCTAGAAATATTGTAGTTATATGTAAAATGGCATTATAGAAATGCAATTCAACGACAACAGAATTGGTTTGGTCTTCTAAAGATTATTATCAGATTTATGTTACTTTACTGAGCTTTCTTTTGCTCCAAATTCAATTTTTCCATAGAGTCAAGAATGTACCTTCCAATAGATTTCATAAATAATTTCTTTTAATAAATATCAAGATCCCTTGAAATATAAAAAGAAATCTCACTTTGAAAATCCAACAAGGAAAGTGATCTGGGAATAATACATCTTCACCACCGGAAAAATTCTTCACCTTTGCTTCTTAAGATTGTGTTTCTGTTGTCAAGGAAATAAATGTATGAATGCACAAAACGGCAATTTCCTAGGGCCTGTAATCAAGTCCTTTCTAAATGCCAAAGTACTAATGTCTTTATAGATGCATTGATCAGTTTAGATTGCCACTTCTGAGTCATCTCTGCCATCATTCCTTAAAGAGGAAGTTAGCTAAGGAGACAATTTTAAGAAGTTCATTTTTTATTCAGAGCTGATGGAGAATAGCATATAAAAATGCTGGGGTTTAAATGCTTTCTATGAAAGTTTTTCCTTATCAAAACATACACTTCTCTACAATTCTTTAATTATAAGCTTAATGGATTATGAGTGCCTTTGAAGTGCCTTCTCATCCCTTCTGTGATCTCAGCTTCCACACATCTGAAAATGGGGGTAACCATTGTAGTTATGTTGTGGGCTTGCTGAGAGAATGAACTGAGATAATATGAGTGTGAAAATCATGTGCTGAACATATAATCAGGGTTCTAGGGCTATTAGTCCGGTTAAAGTAGCTAAATGATTGACAGTTGAAATAGGATCGAGGCTTTGAAATATGTCATTTGATCCATATTTCAGTATTGTTTTCCTTCCCAGGTGCATTTTGCTTGGTACAGAGTGTAACCATCAGATTTGTACTATATTTAAATACGCACCGTAACATCTGGCTCTTGTATATTCTGTTTAGTGGCTTAACATGGCACTTCTTCCAGTGGTTAAAATGATTCAACCTCTTTGTAACGAGAGAGGAAGAAAGGAAATAATGTCTGTCAAACAAATATACTGCATTCTTGTTACTGCTTCATCTGTCAGATGGACAGAACTCGTCGTGGGAGAGATGGCGGGGGTAGTTTTGTGAGAAAGATACTCTACACGCAGGCTGCAATGGTAGAATACAAGAAAGTCCTAAATCCTGAAAAACAAGAAAAAACAAAAACGACAGGATCCCTTGAAGCCTAAATTCCATTATAAATAAATGATCCTCTCTGCATAGCCAAATGATTCTTAGTTTATTAAAATTACTCTAAGAATGTATTTTGTAACAGCAACTAAACTGACTCACTGATACTATGAGTTAATGTCTGTTTAGCTACTGAATTAGCTGTGTTTGGCTGGCCTATCTTCACATTTTTCTCGGCATTTATCCTCAAGCTTAGCAACCAACTGAACTTCCTCCCAGGGGGGCATATCAATACTTAACAGCGAAATGTATCAGTTTACAAATTGCCTTAGAGATTGAGTTTGCCGTTTCCATCTTTGTGCTACTTTTCATCGTATGATTCTCTGCGTGCATAGAATCGGTTCTCCCCTCTTCAGAAGCTTCCAGTTAGCGACCAGTGTGTCTTTGTGTGACTTTAATTCACTTCAGTGTATTACGTAAATGTTGGTGAATGTATAAAGGTAAGAACACATGGTTTCGCTTCTATGAGAAACCCAAAATATAAATAAAAGAGCAAAATAAAAGTTAGATAATAGAAAGTAGAGACCTTTTTCAAATGGGAAGGGAAATGAAACGGGGGGGGAGGCGAGGGGGGGAAGAGGACAAGAAAGAATTAAGATGTGCTATGTGCATGCACCGACTTCCCTGATAAATATAATCATCATGTACTACAAACATGTACTAATAAAAATAAAATAACGCACAGGTGTGAAATAAACGGAAATTATTAAAGGATAAAAAAGAATAGGAAAACCATGTTATGAAAAGACAAAAAATAAACGTAAACAGGACATTTGTTTATAGTAGGGACAAACTGAAATGTCTGCACCCCTACCCTCTCCAGAGATGTATTTTTCTTTTGGCCAAATGGCTATAAACCTTTGTTTCATTTCTAATCCCAGAAGTACAGTTTTGATCCCCAAAAGGACTTGAAATCATTTACTCCTAACTTTTTTTACAAGGGCTAAAAATGTAGTCTTTTTCTAAAGAAAAAACAAGGAAAAAGGGGATCGTCTGTTTTTCCACACTGTGGCGGGGAGGAGAAAAGAAATGCCGGTCGCTCCTCGCTGGTGCCGTCCTCCCCTTCCACCAGGGCCCTGCGGCCGGCGGGCTCCTGAGCGATCGTCATTGATTTTACTCGCACTTTGCAAAGACACAGAGCCCGGCCGGGGTCGCGCGCAGCCGCGCTACCCGGGGGCGCTGTCCCGACGCCTCTCCTCCCCCGGCCCTCGCCCGAGCGTCCGGGCGCGCGGGGAGCGGGTGGGGTTCT
>NW_004955436.1:14886617-14893090 GCF_000276665.1 Chinchilla lanigera
GCACCCCGCCCCGCCTCGCCCCTCCCCGGCCCCGCCTCTGGCCTGTCCTGCAGCAGGGCACCGGCCTGCTCGCTGGCTGGCGCCCTGCTTCCCTTGTTCCAGGCCTTGAAGAAGGGTCAGGGTAGAGAAGAGCCAGCCTTGTCGCCCGTCCCAGACGACAACCAGCTCCTAACTGTACAGAAATTTCCCCTTAGACTTTAAGTGATCTAAACAAACACAGAGTGGTTCTCTTTTGGGATAAGAAAAAGATCCTAGCTAAATGACGATTCTTAAAGATATGAAGACGGTACATACTTGTTTTTAAAAAATTTTTTGGAAGTGCAGAGAATCTCCACTCAATATGTTTAAGCACAATGCCTGCACAATAGATATAGAGATATCAAAATATGATATGATAAGGTGATATGTGGAAATAAGTATGTTTATGTTTTAAGACAAAATACATAGATTTATATTAAGTTTGTTGCTGCAATTTAGATATACATAATAATCACGTTCATCGTAGAGAATTTATACGTGTACATGATAGATTATTATTATTATTATTTTATTGATTTATTGAGATGGTCTTGCTATGCAGTTCAGGCTGGCCTTGAGCTCACTTTGTAACGCAGGCTGGTCTCAAACTCACAACGATCCTCCTGCCTCAGCCTCCTGAATGCTGGGACTACAGGCATGCACCACCAAACCCAGCTGCATAATATGATAGATCTTGATTCCTCTTTTTTCCCTGTTCCCCTCCCTTCTTTTTAACCCTTCTTCTGCTCCTTATTTAAGCTTCGTTTCCATTTTATCCTTCTGTTTTGGTTACTTTTCTCTAGTTGTTGAGACAAAATACCCGATGCCCAAAATTAAGGAAGGAAAGGTTTATTTAGCTCACTGTTTGTGAAAGTTTCAGTCCATAATCAGCTGGCTCCAAGGCAGAGTGGCATGGTGAGGGGCAACAGTTCATGGTGGGGGAACATAACAAAAGCAATTAAAAAAAAAAAGGGAGGAGAGAAATAGCAAGCTCCTTTTCCTCCTTTATGCTGTGTGCAAGCTACCTGCCCCAGGGCAGGTGTAGCACAACCATAATCCCAGCCCTGGACCATGAATCAATCACAAACTCTAGAACCTGCCCCCATAACTGCATGAGGCGTTGGGGGAACATCCAGACACAAACCATAACACTTTTTTCTTTTCCCTCCTTCCTTTCCCCCTCCCTCCTCCCTAGTTCTCCTTTCCTTTTGAACAATTTTTTATTTCACAATATGTATTATACATTTTGGTTCTTATTTACACTTTCAGTTTCTCACACCAGAGAGGCAATATGACATTCACATGTTTGTTTAAGTTATTTCATTTAAGTGTATGGTCTCAAGTTGCATCCATGTATCTAGAAATGTCTCAAGTTTATCTTTCTTTATAGCTGAGCAGTACTCCATTGTATAAGAAAACCCGTATTTTTATCCATTCCTCAGTTGATAGGCATTTGGGCTGTTTCTAAGATTTAGCTATGACAAACTGTCCTGCAATAAACACGGGTATGCATGTTTTACTGTGGTATGATGCTTTTAACGCCTCCCAGAAGATGAGAAGAAGTGCAATAGCTGGGTCAAATGAAACCTTTAATTTTAGTTTTTTAAGGAATCTCCACACTGATTTCCACAGTGGTTGCATCAGTCTACACTCCCACCAACAGTGAAGAAGGGTTCCTTTTTCCCACAGCCAACATTTCTTCTTGGTGATTTCTTGATAATAGCCATTCTTTCTGGAATGATGTGGAGTCTCAGTAATGTTTTAATTTGCATCTCCCGAATGACCAATGATGTTGAGCATTTTTTCATATATTTATTTGCCATTTGTATTTCTTCACCTGAGAAGTGTATCACCTTAGATGTCCATTTTTCAATTGGGTCTTTAAATTTGTGGAGGGTCTAACTTTTTTTAGTTCTTTATATATTCTAGATATTAGTCCTTTGAGGAACTGCTGGAAAAAAATTTTCCCATGCTGTGGGTTGTCTTTTCACTCTGTTGGTGATTTCTTTTGGTGTGCAAAAGTTTTTTAAAAAGGTGAGATCCAGATCCCAGGTGTTGATTCTTTGTAGTACTTCCCATGCAATCTGGGTTTTGTTTATGAAGTCTTTGCCTACATCCATGTCTTCAAGAGATCTACCTATCTCTCTTCTGGCAGATTTAGTGTTTGTTTTAATATTTAGATCTTAAAAATAGCATATAATTTTGAACATTGCTTTTTCTTGCTTAACCATTTGTTATTGCTACCTTCTAGTGTCAGCACATATGGATGTACTTTACTTTTTAAGTGGCAAGAAAAATATTCTGCATCTACCATTGTGCATTGATTTTAGTTTTTAGGTCTTTTCTGTTACAAACTATAGCTTGATTGACAGTCCCTGTACCAAGGCATCTTTGAACCCTTAGAACTGTTTCTGTGGGGTAGAAATGAGATGTTAATTATGTCAAAATGAACCCCCCAATACCTCCCCACTATGGGCTGAGCCCAAGGCTTTCATACTAGCTACATCTCCAGTCCTTTTATTATTGAAATATGAGACAGGGTTTCACTAAATTGTTCAGGTTGGGCTTAAACTTCCATCCTTCTAACCCCAGAGTGCTGGGGTTACAGGTGTACCATGTTTCACATTTTATTTAGACCCATTCATACCCTGAAAGGGTGGTACCCATGTTTACTTCTGCCAACAATGTGTAACTTGAGATAAGCCTTTTCTTCAAATGATATGTGCAGGGTGGATGATTAGAGTGTGTATGTATGACTCAATAGCTGTCCAAAGACAATGACATCAATGTCTCTAGAAGGTTGTATGAAAAGATAAAGTGACCTTTTGGACCCTAATGCTGTGGCAATGAAGAGTCTGCAAAGAGAGTGTACTGGAATATGTTGAACTGAGGGGCTGAGTTACACCCTGAGCTGCTTTTTTATTTTACTTTGAGACATGTTCTCACTAAGTTGCCCAAGGTGGCCTTGAGCTTGCTATCCTCTTGCTTCAGCTTCCCAAGTAGCAGGAAGTACAGGTGTGCACCACTGCACCTGGTCTTCCTTCCTCTTTTGGCATCCTTTGGGTTGGATGGTCTGGTAGCATCCATTGTTTCCATGCCAGAATTGAGAGACGCTATCTTCATTTACAACTCCTCTACAGCTGTTACTACTATTATAGAATTATTTTTCACAGCAAGACAATATCTGGTCATTTTAACAAAAATGTAAGTGGCACAGATCAAAGATGTTTGCTTTCCTTACCCCTACTGCTCTTCTACTTGTAGTGTTTCTGATGTTCCTCCCAAAGCTCTGAATCATTTGCTGATATTGATATTTCTTAATGTGCCCACTTTAACTTTTTTGATTTTATTTTTTCTGATAATTACTGCTTTAATTATATATAATTTTTAAAGTAAAATTAGGTAATGTCTGTTGATGCCTACCAGACACATGTAAAATTCACCATCACACTTGCTGTGAAATATGTGGGATTTAGACAAAGTTCATTCCCTCTCCTCCCTGCAGATTTTCATGTTATTGGATACTATATAAATAAAATTGACTACCAGTTTTCTATTCTGTAGTGAGTTCCTTAGTATAATCCTATCATACAAAATATTACTCCTAAAAAGAAGATCAGAAAATCAGCTTCCACATCCCTCTTTATTTGCTTGCTTTACCTCGTCATTGCTTCTATGTTATTGGGCATTCTTCGTTCTCACTGAACTGTGCCTTCTTGTTTTAGGCTGATTCTAAGCATTGGACTTGAGCAAGGAACGTTAGTGGAAGCTCTTTTCCACTTAATGTTTAAGATTCTGGCACCAGGCTGTCTGGGTTCACCAACTGGTGGGCGACCCCAACAGGATCACTTAACTTCGCTCTGTTGTCTAACAAATGGACTCTACTTATGAGAATAAGATGTGCATCAACAATTTACATGAATACATCTATTAAAGTTTGGTTATTATTTTTACCGTTAGTATTAGGAAATGAAGTTGTACAGTGTGACTCATAAAAAGGGGAAATAAAATATGTACCAGGGAAACTATAACTGGAAGAAAAAATTCCCTTTTGTTCGTATGTCCAAATTTTGAAAATTATAGCAGAGTTTTTCTTTGTTTTTAGACTGAAATATTTTTCTACAATTTAATTTAAAATTTTTTGTTAATACTTTTAACAGAAGAGTCACACTGACCCTCAACATTTCCCGTTTAATTGCACTATTAGATGAATGTAAATTACATCTTGAAAACACCTTTCCCTTAAAGAATTGGAGTTCCTGTTCGAATTTTCACTAGTGTGTAATTTTCTGAGCATTGCTGTAAATCTGAAAGTTTTAAAAAAGTTGAACGTTTTAAAAATTTGGGGTTTTTTTTGTACCAGGAATCAAACTCAGGACCTTATGCTGGCCAGGCAGGCACTTATGCTGCTGAGCTATATCCCTGACCCTAAAAATTTATTTTTAAAAAGCTTTTTACATTTTTTATTAGTGCATATTATTTATAAGAATTTATGGGTTTTGTTTTGGCAGATTTGGTCATGTCCATAACATATTTTAGTCATCTCCCTGTCACCATCCCCTTGTCTCTCCTTTGGCCTTGTATGTTTTTTTTTTGGTTTCTATGTGGGATGTATTTTAATCATATTCATCTCCCCATTACCTTCCCTACCTCTAATTCCCTTCCTTTTGTCTACTAATAGTCTCCCTTCTACTTTTTTGCCATCTTTTTTTAGATTGTATGTACTAGAGAGATCATGTGATATTTGTCCTGAGTCTGATTTATTTCATTGAACATGTTGTGCTCCAGATCCATTCATTTTTCTGCAAATGACAAAATATTGTTCTTTTGAATGGCAGAATAATACTCCAGTATGTATATATACCAGATTTTCTTTATCCATTCATCTGTTGAAGGGTTCCATAGTCTGGCTATTGTACATTATGTTGCAATAAACGTGAGTGTGAAGGTATTTTTCTATGGTATGCTGACTTTAGTTGCTTCAGATATGTACCAAGGAGTGGTATATCTGGATCAAATGGTAGCTGTATTGTTAAAATCCTGAGGAACCTCTCTACTTATTTCCATGGTTGTACTAATTTACATTCCTACAAGCAAGTAGAACCATTCCTCTCTTTTATTGTCTCTTGTGTTCTTGATGATAACCAGTGTGACTGGGGTGAGATGGAATCTTAGTGTAGTTTTGGTTTGCATTTCCCTGATGGCTAAAGATGTGGAACATTTTTTCATGTACTTATTGGCCAGTTATCTTTCTTTTTGAGAAATGTCTTTTCACTTTTGAGAAGTGTCTTTTCAATTCTTTCGCTCATTTATTGATTGGGCTATTTACTTATTTAATTAGTTCTTTATGTGGTCTTGATACCAGTCCTCTCACAGAAGAGTAGCTCACAAAGATTTCCTCCCACTCTGTAGGCGTCCTCTTTATTTTGTTAGTTGTTTTCCTTGCAGAATTTTAAAAAAAATTTGATGTAGCCCCCTCTACTGGTTCTTGCCATTGTTTCCTATGCTATTGGAGTCCTATTCAAGACTTTGCCTGTGCTAGGGCTTCAAGTGTTTTCCCTATTGTTTTGTCTGTGCCCTGAAGTTTTCATTTTGACAATCATATTTTTAATCTCTCAGATTTTTATATTCTCTGATTTGTTTTTTGCAGAGCTGTTTATTTTTTGAAAAAAAATTTTTTATCAGTACATGTTGTGTGGCACATAATGTTTGCATTCCTTCTGTGGAGTTCGTACATGTACATAACGCATCTGCATTTCTTTTTCATCCCTTCTGTTCATCTCTTGATCTCCTTCCTGTCTGAGAAAGATCTATATCTTATGTCTTATTATTTTTTATTTGCTTTTTACTTATAATTTCGAAGTTACTTGTTCTTAATGTATGGATATAAATTTGTATCTGAAGCTTCCTGAAGATATTAAATAAATTTGATTAAAAATTGTTTTGGTTTGCAATCCCCTACCCCATAGTCAATTGGTTTTTTTTTTATATAATAACATTATTCATGCTATAGATTTTCTTCAAATGGGCAAATCTTTGTAGGACCATTTATTTTGTTTTTTTTTGTTTTGTTTTGTTTTTGGTACCGGGAATCCAGCTCGGGACGTTACGCTTGCCAGGCAAGCGCTTATTACACTAAACTATATCCCTGGCAGGACCATTTATTTTGATGCATAAAAAATATATTGATGTGCTGTTCTGGTTTCCTGTTGAAATTGTTTATGCCAAATCTCTAAATGGAGGACTTCTGTGGTAAACTGTAATTTGGCAGAGGAAAGTTTCCCCCCTCAGGGCATGTGGTTTGGGATCCAGCAGTCTCAAGATCTTTATCATTAACAAAATAAAAAGAGCTCTCTGGCTGCAGGCGGGGCGAACAAACCCTCAGCCCCACGCGCCCTGCGCAGCAAGAGCCAGTGTTCCAGGAGTGGCTAGACACCTGGGCTCGAGTCTGTGCT
>NW_004955436.1:14899020-14928715 GCF_000276665.1 Chinchilla lanigera
TATGTATATACAGGATAGTTAACATGGTTGTTCTTCTGTCTTCTATTTCTATGCTGAAAGAAACTGTCAATGAGTCTTTGGTTGACCAGTATTGCATGTTTATATCTGTTTTCATGAGAAGCCACTTTGAAGATATCAATATGTAATACAACCACCATTGTTAATTCCCTACCACTTTGTTTGTAACTCTGTGTTGTCTATATTTTGCTTGTGATATGTTGTAAAATGTTGTATGTCTGTTAATGTTTCCCTCCTTTTATCTTTAAAAACAAAAAAAACAAAATAAAAAGAACTTTCCTTGGAGATGGAGTCTTTCCTTGGATGGTTGCTCTTTTCTTTCACTGCCAGCTCTGTCGGGTGGGTGCACAGACATCTCACACTCCACTCTCCTTGGCCCGCTCATCTTCGCTGCTGTGTTTAGAGCACACTGATTTCATGTTGGTGAGGAGATGGGCGTAGAAGGAAATAGCGGGTAACTTTTTTGTTGCTATATATAGAGACTTATTTTTTTATTGGTACATGTTTGTGATACATAATAATTACTTTCATCGTGGGGATTGGTACATATACATGGTGCATCTTAATCATTTTTATTTCCCCCAGTGGGAATCTTTCCTTCAGCTCTTTTTCAGGCTGGAATGTTGCTTTTTCATACATTTCTTTATCACAGCCCCTGTTCTTTATTTCCTCACACATCTTCTTAGTTTAGAATCCTATTGATTCTGTTAGCTGGGCACTTTTGTTGCAAGCAGTAGAAACTGAATGGGAACCAGCCTAAAGAAAAATAAAAATTATCCACTCATAGAATCAAATTGAGAAAAGCTTGTTGTAGTGCACTGTCTCCTAACTTGCTTTCTAGCTTTCTCTCCCTTGAATTGGTTTCTTCGGCCATTGGCTTTTTGCTACTTTTGGATGACTAGTTCGTGTCCCATAAAGGCAGAATGGAGGTTCTAATTATAGGGAAAATTAAAGAAAATACTGTTGCACGCTCATAGCCTGCGAGGGAAAAGTTATGAATTACTTGTTTTTCTCCCTAAAAGGTGGCAGAGCAACTACAATCTTAAGAACAATCCTTGGTAACCCTACTAGAAACAAAATAATAACTTGGATAAAGTGTTCATTTGAATCACTGTAACATATTTCATGTCAGAGAAATAAAATACACCAGATGGGGACATTTTCTTTATGTAAAGATAATGCTTTGTTTTGGATATGAGTTTGAAAACAAAAAAGACTTGTACATTGTGCTTGCACAAAGGCAGTGTGTGGATACTTTAATGAGAAGAGAGAAGTCTGAGGAGATTTCAGCTTCTGTGAACCAGACAGAATGAGGCTGGAGCTCAGGTCCACTTCTCTGGTAGGAGAAATAGCTTCATATCTTGGAAAGATTGTGAGTGCCAGGACTTCTGTTTCAATAAGCTCATTCGAATGTCTTATTATCCAAACACTGTCACCAATTTACATTTCATTTTGTTTTTGTTTTTGTTTTGTTACTGAGAATCAAACTCAGGACCTTGCGCTTGCCAGGCAGGCTCTTGTGCCAGTGAGCTATATCCCTAGCCCTTAAATTTCATTATCTGGAAAGTTTTCTCAGTGTTCTCTTCAATCCGGGGTCCTGGACTATTTGTAGAGAATATATAAAGAGAAGCTTAACATTTCTCAATTCCATGACCTTCATGTTTTTTATAGGGTAAATCACAGTGGCACATAACAAAGCATATTAGCATAGATTTTAGCTAATTAAAACCTTGGAGAATTAGGAGAATGATAACTATGACATGATTTTGTTTTTTAGTTTAGTCATGAAAGTCTCCACATTGTTTCAGTGAGGAGAGAGAAATACTGTGGTTTGATCTGTTTTTGCCAAAATTTCTGGAAGTTCTATTTGTAGATTTTGTAAACTATTTATGCCTTTGGAAAAAGTTAACATTTAAATTCATGAAAATCTATATTTAGAATAGTGGAGGAAGGTCATCCTGGTGGGAATTCAGGAAGGAGGGAGGGTAAGGAGAGGTTTTACAGCAGGCATCATATTTTGAACTTGGTATCTAATGACTAGGATCTTCTCTCACTTATTTTTTCTTTTCTGTGATTATAAGAATAAAACCAACAAAAGTAGTTTTAAAAATCTGATTTGAATTCAGGAAGAAATGGATGCTCTTTTATTCTTCATGTAGTTGCGACAAAGGTTGGTTTTCATAAAATGAAGAGGAACAAAGTCAGAGTGTGAGTCTTTGAAAGGCATGTAAGCCTTTTGTGGTGGGGGTCCTGGGAGCCCCTGGGTGAGGTGAGCACTGTTGGAGTGCAGCTCAGCTTCCTCACTAGGTACCCTGAGGGAGAAGACTGCTGTGCAGGCGGGCAGGGGAAAGGAGGAACTCGGACTGTGGCCTGGGCTGGAGGCGTGTAGTGGTTGGGGCTCTTACAGGGGGCCGAGGGAATTGGCAGGGGCAGCCTTTCTTACTTACCTGCTGCGCTCTTGCCATCTCTGTTGGTATGCCTTTCTTCAAACATGAAATATCAAATAACTTCCTAGTGGATTTTTTGGATACACCAGTGATTCCCTATGTGGGCTGCACATTGGGCTCATCTGAGGAGCTTTTTAAATGTACAGATTCTTGCACCATTCACAGACTTCTAGAATCTCCATGGATGGAGTCTGGATGTCCATATTTTTAAGTAAGAGTTTTATTGGTATAAAACTCCCATAGCATAAAATGCACCCTTTCAAACTATGCAATTCCATGTTTTTTAGTATATTCCCCAGCTGTATAAACACCAGCCACCACTAATTCTATACACTTTGAGACACGAAGAAGAAACTTTGTGCTCATTACTAGCCAGTCCCTGTTCTTCCCACCCCACCTTGTTTCATAGAGATGGAATCATACAATTTGTGGCCCTTTGGAACTGGCTTCTTTCCCTTACCATAAAGTTTTTGGATTTATACGCTTTGTAGCATCCAGTACTTCATTTACTTTTATTGCAAGTAACGTTCCCGTGTGTGGCTGTATCACATTTTGTTTATTCATTCATTAATTTATGGTCATGTGGGTCTTTCACTTTTTGAATCATGGCATGAATGTTTGTGTAAATGTATGTTTTTACTTCTTTTGAGTATATACCCAGAAGTGGAACTGCTGGCTCATAGGATAATTGTGTGTTTACCTCTTTTGAGAAAATGCCAAATTGTTTTCCAAAGTGACTGTGCTGCTTTCCGGTCCCCCTGTGTTGTGAGCTTCAGTTTCTCTCCATCCTTGTCAGCATTTATTGTGGCTGTTATTTTAGCCTTTTAGGAGATGTGTGAAGTGACACCTTACTGTGGTTTTGATTTGTATTTTTAAATGACTAATGATGAACATATTTTATTTCCTTATTGCCCATATGTCAATTTAGAAGACACACATGTGTGTGTTATCTTCTTTGGAGAATAGCCTCTCCGAATTCGTTGCCCATTTTAATGGGATTATTTGATTTTAATTTTTCTGTCACAAGAGCCCATGTTGTGAAAGCTCCACCTCAGGTGATACTGATACTGAGAATCTTGGGCAACAGGAAACCGCAGGACCTGCCATTCATCCACCTAATGCGGACTTCACTTTGTCGTGAAGAGGAAAGGCAATGCATTTAAATGCTAATCTAATGGGATTATCTGTTAGGTACACTTACCTGTTTTTACCAACCCTCAATTGCTATCTTTCTGTGTACTGCCGAGAGTCATAAACACTCTGTGAGAGTCTTTTCTCAGATCATCTCCTCCCTCAAGCTAAAGTCTTTCTCTGGAGCCCCTCTTCCTTCTTAGGATGATGTATGCCTAGCTCTGGCATCTCTTCTGGGCCCCAGTTCAAGTCCTACTGTCTACAAGAATCTTCACACCTAGATGTCCTGTGAACACTTTCAAAGTCAGCATGTCTAGACCTTCACTCGCTATAAACCTATAGAAAGCTTCTTTCTCGGTCTAGATGCTGCAGCTCAGTCATTCAAGCATATGGAAACATAAAAATTTCAGGCTGAGCTGCCAGCACTGTAAGCCTCTGGGGTATAATAAGCACTTGTTAGGCCACATTTTTGTTTCCTGTTTTTTTTTTTTTTTTTTTTTGTACTGACCATGGGCCACATTCTTAATGATTCTGATTTAACAGTTCTGGTATTGACCAAGAAATGTCAATTTTATAATTTATATAATTTTATAATTTTCCTAAGTACTTTTGATAATGAGCTTGTTTGCAATAATGCTGTTCGAGAGTCTACAGCTGAAATGTTGCAGTTCCTTCGTCCTGCTGCTTCTCCTCTAGATTGGTCACTCTTGCATCTGAGTGACTGTCTGCATGTCTGAGTCCTTTGCATCCCTTCTCTGCTAAACCTGTCCTCTGCAGTGCTACCAGAATTATCTTCCTAAAGTATAACTGGAATAATGTCACAAGTATAATCAAAACTATGGGATCATTTCTTATTTCCTATAAAATCTAAATCTAATATAAATCTTCCTAGTATGGCCTTTCAGGTTCCTCACCATGTGGCAATTACTTTATTTTGCTGCTCTTGTTTTGCAATCTAAGTTCAGCTACTTAGGCTCTTGTCTATGTCATCAACATTCCTAAGTGATAAACGTTCCTACATCTCTTTCTTAGTGTTGGACCCTTTCCTTGGAGTTCTGTTTAAACTATGGCAGCCATGATACTACAAAGAACTGTACCACATTTATTCTGTTGGTTCAGTGTAATAATATGAAAACCAATCTGAGGTAATGTCTTAGTCTATTTGAGCAGCTATAACAAAAATACCTTAGATTTAGAAATTTATAAATAATAGAAATCTTTATCGCACAGTTGCAGAGGATGGGAAATCCAACCTCAAGATGCTAGTGCATCTAGTGTCTGGTAGGGGGTTGCTTTCGAGTTCTAAGACACTATTTTTGCATCTTCCCATGGAGGAAGAGATGGCTGCTGTATCCTCACATAGTGCAAGGGGAAAAGAGGTAAACTTTCTCCCTTAGTCCCTTTATTTATTTTATTTTATTTTATTTATTTATTTATTTATTTTGGTTTTTCTCCGGTACCGGGAACCGAACTCATGACCTTGCGCTTGCCAGGCAGGCGCTTTTTGCCACTGAGCTAAATCCCCAGCCCCCCTTAGTCCCTTAAACAGGTCACTAATCCCATTCATGAGATTCTCACCCTCAGGACTTAATCACTTCCCCAAAAGATCTGGTGTTTTAACACTACTGAATTGGTGATTAAGTTTCAGTAAGAATTTTGGAGGAACACAAGCATTCAAGCTATGGCAGGTAACCTCTTCAAATAATATACTTATTATGTGTTTCTTAAACATAAATAATTATACAATATAATTATACAATACAATACAAATCTTTTTAAACAAAACCTTATTAATACATAGCATTCATATGCATACACTCATTCCTTTGGATGAAAAGGAGTGAGCACACAGTATCTTAATTTCTATGTGGTGTCTGCCATGTCATTAGTGGCACTGCAAGAATGAATGCTCTCTTTCTCTCCATCTGTTATCTGGACCATCAGTGTTAATTAGATTCAGTATGAGAGGCTTTCGTTAGAGCTTCTGGCCTGAGACTTAACCTCCCAGCGTTAACAGAGTGAAGGAATTGTTTTGCTTCAGCTGGAGGAAATACTGAGGCATGAGAATAGTAACCAGGTTAGGTGACTCACGTCGTCTGAGTGTATGTGCGGTTAGTGCAACTGTTTGTTAGGTAATCCTTCTATGTTGATTCTAGATATAATTTGTATACATCAGGCTCCAATACCCCCACCCAACTGGCTGCATTTGGTGTATATATACAATAAGCCACTATGCAGTGTCACTTCTGATATGATGTGATCTTCAGTGGATCAGGCAACTCCTATGGGTTTGCACTGATAAAATTCTGTGTCCAGAACTGGGACTCTGAGTCATGCTTCATACTCACAGGCATTCTGAAGACTTTTTCTCTGTCTGCTTGTCTAATATACACTCATTTGAATCTCACATATCTGAAACATATATCTCAAGTCCTCTAACCTTGTACAACATAGTCTTTAAAATATTTAAATTAAAATTGCTTGAATTTCAATGCTATATGCTGAGGGATCTCATCTCTTTCCTCTGCTACCCAGAGCCATCTTTCCTAAGTATACCTTGGGAAATGGGAGACATGGCAGATCATTATTGCTTACGGATATCCCAGGCTTCCTCTGCCATGAGACTACTTGTCTTGGTTACTTTTCTCTCGTTGCTGAGACAAAATACCCAACTCCCAAAATGAAGGAAGGAAAGGTTTATTTAGCTCACAGTTTGTGGAGGTTTCAGTCCATACTTGGCTGGCTCTGAGGCAGAAGATAGCAAAGCAACAAGAGCAAAGAGGAATGGCAGCCGAACAGCAAACAGCCAGAGCAAAACTGAAGGAATGGCGGCAAGCAGCTTTTTTCCCTGCCTTACTTTGTAAACAGGCTACCCCCACCTAAGGGGCGTGTAGCTCTCACATAATCTCCATGCCCTCCTCTTCCACAGGCTCAGGATGTATACAAAGTAAGCACTCTGGCTTCCTGCTGAGTTACTTAGCCAAACCTCTAGACTCCCCAAGTTGACACAATGTTTCAACCATAACACTACTCTTGCTGCTCCAAATACGATTGCTCTGTCTGACAGCCTCTGCGTGAAGAAGATGACAAGGTGAGGGAGAGCCCTTAGCTAAATTACAGTGAACTTTTTTTTTTTGTTGTTTTTTTGGTTTTTCTCCGGTACCGGGAACCGAACTCATGACCTTGCACTTGCCAGGCAGGCGCTTTTGCCGCTGAGCTAAATCCCCAGCCCCTACAGTAAACTTTAACCTGGGAGAAAAGTAATGTGTTTTTTTTTTTTATGGTGCTGGTACTTTCTACATATCTTAAAAATCTATTATCACAGCATGTCCTCAGGCCTAAAAGAATGCCCTGGGTTATAGTAGGTGCTCATCAAAACTTGATGAATGTATAAACTTGAGCCAGTTACTTTCTGGGGATCCCAAATTGGAATACTTATATTTTGAATCTTCTTTTCTTTAATGTGTTCACGTGCCAGGGAGCTTGTGACACAGGATACAGATGCAACACTGTCTCAAAAGATCAATTGTTTGAAAGCATTTGAAAAAAGAAGGCATTTAAAAATGAAAGATGTGTATGTTTTATGGAAAAGAAGATATTTAAAAATGAAAACAGACGTGTATCCTTTGGGACAGAACACAAATCTCACACAAATTTTAAAGAAAAGATACAAGTCCTCCAAGAACTTTCATGGCAGTAGAACCCTGCTTCATTCAGGCTATGTTTCTAAGACCTCTTGGACATATTTGGGAAGCTCTGATGCTCTCTGAGTCTCAGTTTTCCCCTCTGTAAAATGTATGCAGTATTTAGACAAGAGTAGAGGCGCTATGTTATTTAGAGGAGGCCATTTAGTGTGAACAGTAGTAGGCCAGGGGCCAGCAGCTCTCAGCTCCAGTCTGCTTCCCACTAAATAAACATAGGACTGCATCAGGTCGTTTACTGTTGAGCCCCAGACTGGGAAAAGATATACTAACACCTCTGCTATCTGTACCCTTTGTTTTTTTTTTTTTTTTTTTTGAAGAATAATATATTTTTGAGAATAAGGCACTTTGAAAATTCTTAAGCTTTATCATTTCAACTGAACAGGAATTCTTGGAATCTTCAAATATGAAGATTTTTATCTATATTCTAATTCCACTAGGTGGCAGCATGTCACTTGTACTCAACTATAATTTTTAGTTTCTGATAGAAAAGAATTTAATCAACATTTAAATGGTAAGCTATTCTCTTTCATCTTTTTCTTTCTGCTTTGTTGTTCACTTATTCCTAAATAGTTTTGAAAAAACATTTTATTGACTTGAAAAAGATTTAATGAAATAAATATGAGAGCAATCTTGTTAAGACAGGAATTTATCTAGAGCTACTTTGCTTGGGAAGAAGTAGTAGATAGTTTAATCTTCCTTAGATAAAAGAAAATTACTTTGATACAGTTTTGCAAGTAGGTAATTGAGAGCAGTTAATATTACCTATAAACCCTTGCCATTTGCACCTTATAATTCCTTTAATAATTAGTTTTTTCAGTAAATTCAGTTAGATATTTTTGATTTTGACGTCTCCTTTTTTCTGTATATCAGAAGATCATTACATACTGTACCCTGAATCTTTTGAATATTTGTGATATCCTTGGGAAATGCTTTATTACGTTTCCATGTCAGCTTTGTGTCAGACATTCCTAGAGAATTAGTTTGAAGTGATGAGTTGAATAAGAAAACCTTGATAAATGATCCCTTGTTGGCTTCTGTTGATAATCAGGCTTTTAATACAAGTGATGTCTTAGGTCTATTAGAATAATCTTGCCCTGTTGCGTGGAAAAAATGGAATCATTCAGCAGCATAATGGATTGCTAGTGTTCATTTGTGAGGGGAATGTCAAGGCCATTCTTAAGCTGACACAGTCAATATATTCTATATAAGAGGAAGCTGCTTTGAAAAACTCAGCTATTTAAAGTTGACGTAAATGGTTGATATTTGATAGACATTTTCAATTGCTTTTTGCCAAACATATACTGTTTTGGGGGAAGAAAAAAGGCAAATTTTTTATTTTATTTAAAAATGTCTAAAGTTGAATTGATATTACTAGCAATTTCATGTCTTTCTCTTATGGTCTTAGTTATGAACAATATTTCCTCCCATTATGTGTATATGAAATAATAAGTTGCGAACACTGTAAATACTTAAAACATTTTTTGAATAAGATGATCTGTAACTTTTCACTGATTTGCAAGGGATCCTAGAAACTACGTAAAGTGAAAAACCTCTGATACTTCACCATCATTACATATTTCTGATGTAGATCTGAAAATTGCTTTAGAAGTGTTGCCTGATCAAATATCAATATTATTGGTACAAGAGGGCAAATGGAGTAACAGTGTGTCTTAGTTTCAACAAAAGATTCTAGGGAAGTCTCACAACTTTACACAAGTTAGAAAGCAAGAAGAGTTGGCTAGTAGATGCAGTGTAGACTCATTGCATGTTGCTTTTTTCTTTTTGTTTTGTTTTTGTTTTTTTCTGGTACCAGGAATCAAACTCACGACCTTGCGCTTGCCAGGCAGGCACTGTGCTGCTGAGCTAAACCCCCAGCTCATTGCATGTTGTACAGCTGACTCTCCAGTGGTGTTATTAATAAACCAGTCTGAGCCTGAGAGGAGAGCAGGTAACACACTAAAGCACTCTGTTCCAATCCTTCCCCCTACATCTTTCCATCAGTGATTGAAGAAGTATGTTGATCAAATTTTCTGGCAAGAGAAAATTGAGAGTTAGTATTTTGTTTGTGAGAAACAGTACTCAAAAAATGATATCCCAGACACAGCAAAAAATCAAGATAGATAAATTAATGAAATCAGCTCTTACTTGTAATAATGTTATTTTATAAAAGTAAAAAGCAAGAGAATTGTTTTAAACAATTCCAAGATCAAAAGATTCCAGAATTTTGATTAGTTGCCGTTTAAGAAGAATGTTTGCATGGCTTGGGCAGGGATTGGTCAGAATCTAAATTAAGTGGGTCACTGGAAAAATTAGTGGTCTTGTCTTGCGAACACATAAGCCTGTGCGGAGTTACTGTTATTATTGTCTTGTCTTGAAAAATACCAGGACAATCAAAGCTACTGTTAAAACTATTTGAGCATGTTTTAATAGAGTACCTGTTTTACAAGACAGTGTACAGGTTTTCACATGGATAGAAACATGGAAGTGACTTCAGGGAAAAGCAGTAGTTAAGAGCTATTATTGGGTTACTGAACACCAGGTGTGATAATTTCCATCTTCAATCCTTTTAATAGATTATCTAATTAAATTCCCTCACAATACTCTATGAAGTAGGAGGTACTATTCACAAATGACAAAACAGAGGCACAGGTTACTAAAATGATTTTCCCTTTTACTGTGTACAAACAATAAATAATACAATTGGTCTTTTGTATCTTTGGGTTCCATATCTGTGTATTTAACAAACCTTGGATCAAAAAAATTTGAAAAAGTAATTGTGTCTATAATGAATATGTAAAAGCATTTTTCTCGCTCTTCCCTAAACAATACAGTGTAACAACTATTTATCTAGGCCTTCCATGGTATTAGTTATTATAAGTAATCTACAGATGTTTTACATTATATAGATATATGTGCGTAGATTGCATGCAAATACTACACCATTTTATACAAGGGCACAAACATCGTGGACTTTCATTTCTAAGGGTTATGCTGGGATCGGCCTCCCACAGATGCTGAGGGATGGCTACAACTTGAAATACAGTGTGTGTCTAATCTTGAGACAATGTGTTGTACTGCTATGAAATACTACTTTCTAAGAAATGAGTATTACAGAACTTACACAGCAGAATTTCAGCGGGAGAGCAGGGGCCGCATGGTTAAATGCTGTGGGCAGATAAAGGAAGATGAAAAATTAACATGGTGGTCAGGAGATGCCCTCATTTAAAGTCCTTTCAGTGGAGTTCTGAGAGAAGATGCCATATGACAGACTGTCGAAGAGCAGCTGTGGAAGTACGGTGTTAGATGGGAAAAGGTAAGGTAAGAAGCGAGAGTGGTGGGCAGAGACAATTGGAAAAGAGAAGGAAAGATTTGGAGGGAGATTGAAGTCGGAGGTTAGAAGGACGTGATTCTCTGCTTCATCAAAGAGGTTTTTAAGAGCCAAATACGATCACAACCTAGACAAAGCACCTGCAGTCTCTCTTTTCCCTCTTCTCTCCTTCTTCCTCTCCTGTGACAATTGAAAAACTTAAAAAATACATTAAAAATGTTGTTACTTTGTTGACTTACTAAACAAGAATTAATATGCAGTGAAACATTGAATACTTTTTAATTATTCCAGGTGATCCCTAAGGAAATATGATTTATTCTTTGAAATTATTTGTTAGAGAAAGATGGTGCATTGTAGCCATCTACAGTCTGTGGCCGAGCATTTGTTCCTCACCATTCTTTTCAGCTAACAAAATACTCAATTGCTTAGGCAGTGACAGCATAAATCATCGCTTTAACCATTTACAGTAATCTTATTCCCTTTGCTTAGCAATTGATTTACAGATGTCCATGTCACCTAGTTCTGGTTAATGAGTTCAGGAGACTCTTTAGGGTAAGGCTTCTAGGAAAATTTTCAGTTTCCTCAGAGAAAGGAACAGAGGCTTCTCATGGTCGTGCACCCTTCTTCATGGCCTGGACTCCAGACATGGTTCCTGGAGGTCCCACTCTCAGTGCAAGGATGACAAACATTGCTGCAGAGTCTTGGTGTGAAGAACAGCAAAAGAACCTTTAGACAAAATTTGGTATTGATCGCGTCTTGGAAGCCTGGCTTTCCACCTCTTCTTATGTGAGAAAAATTTACCTTTGTTTAAGTCATTGCTAGATTTTTTTCAAATTTACCTTTATTTAAAGGGTTGTTAGATTTTGTTGTTGTTGTTATTGCTTTTGTTCTTGTTGCTTTAAGCCAGGTATGGTCCTGAGGTAGACAAACATTTCTTCAGCTGTTTCTTATATGTGTGTAGTTTATGATGAAGGCATGTTTTAAGGTACATGTATTGCTTAACAATGGGGATAAGTCTGGGAAATGTGATGTTGGGCACTTTCACCACTGTACCTCACAGAGAGTACTAAGAGAAACTAAGATGACAACAATTTCACTAGATGATGTAATGTCTTAAATGCCATGCATTGCTGACTGAAATGGTAGCATGATTCTGTCTCCCTAATTACTCAGATTAAGTAAGCCTCTTCTATTTCCACAGCATACCTCTTTAAAAGGATTTAAAATACCTCTTTAAAAGGATTTAAAACAAGTTGGCTTGTCAATTTCAAAAACAATTTAGTCTATAAAATTTTTATTTGACCACTCCATCCTCTCTTTCAATTAGCTATGCATTTCTAGTTTCTTTCTAGTAACTAGATCAGTGCCTACATATTTGTGTTAGCTGCATGTATATACTCATAAAATATTTTGCCACAGAAGAAACTGAATCATAAAGCCATCAGAGATGTTTTTACATCAGAAGTAGGTCAGCTTATGGGAATGTTGTATTAAAGTCTTTAGTCTGTATCCTAGAAAATTTTAATTGAAGACCTATTTTATGCAAAGTTATTTCCAAACTATGAAACTACTACAATACATGTTTGCTGGTCCAGCTGGGTTAGGACAGAGTTAAAAGTAAGATAAACCTCAATGTTATGAAGAGTTCTTGGGATAAATATGATTATTATATGTTTTCTGCACCCAAATATTGGACATAATTGAGCCATGGCTATTGAAGAGAGTATCTCCTTCTGCCTAACTCCATAGAGAGTTGGTGTGGGGGCTTTTTTGTGGGCTTTAAATTATGTTACATGAAGTCATGAAATGTAATCAGAAGTAATTTATATAGCAAGACTAATTCTAATAAAGATGTTTTATCTATTTTTATGGTTTGGTTTTGTGCTCAGGTGATGAAACACAATTCTGGAAGTGCTGTGGAGTAAAAAAAATGACCTGCCAATTTAACAACAACAAGAGTCTAGACAGTACTATAAAAGCTATTTTAATGATGTTAGAGGAAAACCAGCTTTAAAAATTAAGGAGAACAATTAAACTACAATTTATTAAACACATGAATAAACATCTCTGCATGTGACATAGAAAGTAAGTGCAGTATCTAGAAAATATCTCCAATTATACAGAGATGGAGCATTTTAATATGTTGATCTTTTTGTTTCATCCCTTGAGTCCTGGCATAATTAGCAATCAAAAGATTTGATCATTTCAGATCAGGTGATCCAATCTTTTAGCTTCTCTTTAGAGTATCATAACACTGAATGACCTATTAATAATTCAGTCTTGGTACTTTGAGTCAAATCTACTAGGAAGAATTAAAGTTTCAGACTTTGTGTAGAAATTATGTAAGGTGAGTGTGATTTTGGGGTTGATTTTAAATGGAAGCGTAATCACTTAGTAATGCTATTGTGTAGGATGTTTTTCAGGAGGATTCATCTCCTCTTCCTCTTCCTCCCTTCTTGCCTTTCTTCCTCCTTCCCCTTCCCTCCCACTCCTATTTTTTTTTTTTTTTTTTTTTTTTAGTACCAGGGATCAAATTCAAGCTTATGTTCCAGGCAGTCACTCTATCACTGAGCTACTTCTCTAGCCCTAGAATTTATAATTTTGAGGTGCATTCCATTTTTAGGGGTGTTATAATAAATCACTGATTAAAGAGCTTTTGCATTTAGAAGTATATGGCTGTTGTTTTGGTGTTCAGTGTCCTTCTGAAGGGACCTGTGTTGAACCCTTTGCCCCTCCCTATGGAGTGGCACTTTTGGGAAGTGCTCTGGACCTTTAGGAGGTGGGGCCTGTTGGCGTTCTTAGGTTGTTGGGGGTCCTTAAAAGGGATTGTGAGGATTCTTGCTTTTGTTTCCTAGCTCATGAGATAAGCAGTTTGCTCTGATACATTCTCCCTGCCATTGCCATCCAATGCCTCTGCTAGAGTCTCAGAGCAATGGGTTGACCATTCAGGGACTGGGACCTCCAAAACCATGCAACAAAATAAACTTTGTTTATTACTAAGGTACATATCTTAGCTATTTCATTATAGTGACAGAAAGCTTACTAATATACATGTTGTCTTAAATAATGGTTAAAGATATATGTAATTTTATTCTTTATTTTTCAGAGTCATGAAGTCTTGTTTAACAGTGCTTGTTTTACAGTTTGGTAAATGATACAGATATCCCATTGGCTTTAGGTTGTCATTGTAACCACTGAAATCAACAAGTTTATTGTCATCCATTTCCTGCTTTGAATCTTACTCATCCTTACACTGTTGCACATACTATTTGGTCAATCACAGTTTAAGACCTGTCCTATCATAAACCTGTTCTCAGAAGTTCTAACCCTCGCAGATGATTCTTATCCATTGTACTCCGTTTTCAGTCTTCTGTCTCCACAGAAAAGTATCATACTTTCTTTCTCTGTGGTGCATCTGCCTCTTAGAATACCTCTCAATACAGCATTCCAGTCAAGATACTGTGAAAATGGCTCTTGACATGAAACCTGTTTGCAATCTTTGAATATTCTTTTGATTTGTCAGTTATAATTTTAAAATTATTTCCATAATTTTGCTTAGTTCACAAATTGCTTTGTGTAACCTTTGTCTAATTGACATAGGTCCATTCACTGTAGGAGTTATGTTTACATTTGATGTGTTACCTCAGTCTAGTGCAGGACTGGATATGTAGCAAAAAGTAATACTTGATTATTAGCTGGATTGAAGTATGGAGTAGTTTACACATATGAGAGTATTCATCTACTAAGGCTGCCAGAGCAAAAACTACAGGCTGTGTGGCTTAACAACAGAAATTTAATTTCAGACAGTTCTGATGATTAAAAATCCTGGATAAAGGTACTGGAAAATTTGCTTTTTGGTGAGGATTTTGTCTGTCTTGGTTTGTGGATGGCTGCTTGCTTGTGTAGAGAGATGGAAGGAGGGAGAGAAATAGGAGTGGGGAGAGGGGAAAGAGGAAAGAGAGGGAAGGAGAGGAGGGGAAGAGAGAGAGAAAGCAAGGGAGGGAGGGATAGAGGGAAAGATCTCTTTAGTTTCTACTCCAGTTGGGTTAGAACCCAATGCTTCTCTGATTTACACTTGCTTACCTTCATAAACGCCCTGTTTCCAAGTACAGTCACATTGAGGGTTAGGGCTTCAGCATATGGATTTTGGGAAACATACTTAATCCATAACAATGAGAAGTTAAATGGTTAGTAAATCTCTTAAGGAAAGAACTACTGAATTTTGTTTTCCCCTGAGCTTTTTCCTATTGTATTTTGTAAGTTTAGCTTGGTATAAGCATCTATTTTATCTGTATCTTTCTCTAATTATAGAAATTTTCCTTTCTAATATTTTTGGCTTTATATGGTTTGGCAGGTATTAAAAATTAAGTATTTAAAATTCTTAGCTGGAACAGATTAAGGCTGTGAGTGAATTGGTAGTGAGTGAACCCACGGTTTTATTGATCAGCCCTCCTGCCCCTTTCTGCACACCCCAGTATTACCTCCAGCAGGATGAATACTTCACATCAGGCCGATCTCAAGGGCTTTTCTTGATTAATTTTTCTTAGAATTTGAATCACATGTGAATGGCCTCAAGACTGATTATTAATGAGAACAAATGAGGCCAGACTGCTTATGTACAGACACTTGAGCCCACTAACTTGTAATTCTATTGAGTAATTTTTTTGTGTGTGCTTCATTCTGACTAAAAGACTTAGGTATTGTGTATAGATATACAGAAAGGCTGATGCTTATATCGCCCATGTTTCAATGTACTATTTGCCATAAAATAGCAATTATCATCAATAAATTTTCTACTTTGAAACACACAGAGAAACCTATACATACACCCATGTACCAAATATTTATTACTACATTCACCGTATCATGTTTGATATTTTCTTTTCTACTACTCCAAATTCTAGCTTCATTAACAAATAACATTTTCATGTATAGTGTAGAAAAACCTTACCATCTCTCTTCCTTTACTTTCAGTCTATATGTATTCTAACAGATGAAATTAGTCTCTTATAGGAAGCACATTTTGGGGTCTTTTAAAAAATTCACATGTTCTGTCTTTTGATTATAGGATTTATTTTTATTCAATGTAACTATTGGTAAGTAAGAACTTGCTACTATAATTTTTCATTTCTTTTTCGTTGTTTTTGCAAGTTCTTTGTTTCTTTTTTCTTCTTTTGCTATTTTCCAGTTTCCTGTGGCAGTATGCTTTGAATACTTTCTTTTTATGTTTTTTTGCAGCTACTGAATTACCATGGGGCTTACAGAGAAGCTGAGAACAATTTAACTTTCGTCAGATAACAAAAACTCTACACTTGTACTCCTTCCCCACATTTTGTAATTTTGTTGTCAAGTTTACATGTTTTTGTGTCTGTTTCCCTTAACAATTTGTTAATGCTATAACCACTTGTAATACTTTTGTCTTTTAACCTTTATATTAGAGAAAAAATTGTTTAATATGCCACTCATAGTACTGACTATTCTGAATTTGACTGTATTATTTATACTATACAGAATTATACTTTCATATGTTTTATGTTATTTATTGGCAGTTACTGTAGTTTGTTTTTTCTCTTTATCTTTTTGTTCGTCTGGATAATTTCACATATCCGATCTTTAATCTCATTGATTACTTCTTCTGCTTGTAACCTTGTAGTAAGCTATTGAGCCCTACAGTTATTATGGCTGTGCGCTTGCCTCTGTGCCTAAGGAAGCCTTATGCAGATTTCTGAGGCTGAATGGGGTCACTGTTCATGTGTGGGAGTCAGGCAAGACCAGATCATCCCTGCATTCATGTTCATGACTATGTACTTGCCACCGAACCAGGGGAGGCCTTAGGCAGAGTTCTCAGTATTGGTAGGAACACCGGTTTTGTGGCTGTGCACTTGGCTTCCCAGACCAGTGAGGACTTAAGCGAAGCACTGAGGCTTGGGAATGAAGCTAGCTAGGGATTCCAGCCTGCTGGGTGTGTTGACCCTGCTTCTGGCAGTGCTGTTGGTTTGTGTGTCTGGCAAATCAACTCAATGGAGTTGAGGAATACAAGGCCTCACCAAGATCCGCACTGTGAGCACTACGTTCACTGGGAGCACCACCTCTCTATCTGAGCTACCTTAGGTGATCCAACTCTGACAATCCCTGCATTGTTCTCCATTGTGTGAGATGGAAGCAGCCTTCCTATAAAACCTTAAAGAATCTGGGGAAACTGGATGTATACCTCTCCCTTTCTCTTCCTGCTGTAGAAACTGTGGGCTCAGAAAAGTTCTCTGTATTGGTTTGGGGGAGAAGTGATGTAGTCAAAGTCAAACTGCTCCTTTTTATTTTCTAAGGTGGTTTTTCTGGGCCTTTGGCCCAAGGGGATGTCTCAGCTTTGCTCTCAAGTTCTGGGACATTTACAAAGACACTTATCTGGGGATAGTTGCTCCTTGGATTTCATTGAGGGAGACTGGAGCTGAGGAGCTTGCTGCTGTCATTCCTTTCTTATTTTAAATAAAACACTTGGAGACACTTCCTGATTTTTTTTGTGATTTTCTGAATTAAATTTTTCCTTAAAGTTATTTAAGCTTTAATTCAAGTCATAGCACTCTACTATATAAACCTATTATTTTAATACAGAATTATTATATGTGAACTCAGCTTTTTAATGTTTTCCTACCTGAGTATTACAGAACTAATTTTATACTCCTAGGTAAATTTCAATTTTGTAATTGTTGTCAGCAAAATTTAACTGTTTTTTTTTGCCATTAGCAAGAAACAGTACCTGCTTACATTCTGTTTTTAAGATTTGTGCATTAAAATGATCAAGTATATCAAATGATATAAAAATCTTATAAAATATTCTGCTAGTCTTTTCTAATTTATAATTTTCTTATTAGGTATCATTTTCTTCCTTAACACTTTATTCTCTCCTGTGTATATAGATTCTGAAAGCTTGTAGAGGATTCTTTAATCAAATAGGTTATATTGTACCTCTGGTTTTTCTCCTTATGACTATAGAAAGATAGTTTCTAATTGTAGGAAAGTTCCTTGGACCAGTAAGTCTTGGTGAGCTGCTGGGAGCCTGGAACCTCTGGATCTTCCCCCTGCTGCCATCATAGGAAGGCCCCTCAGACCTGGGAAGCCTCGGTTTGCTTTCTAGGAGCCCCAAACTCAACCCTCCACCTCCCACTGCAATCACAAGAATGACCCTGAATCCCTAGAAATCTAGGGAGATTTGAAAATGACAAAAAGAAGGAGCAAAATGCAATCTCAGCCTTCCACACCATCCAGAACAAGTCCAGGAAACATCAGCATGGAAGAACATGGAAGTCACACACTTGAAATTTCTGAAATGATAGCAGCAGAAGTAAAGAACCAACTACATCAGTCTATAGAGGAAATCAGATCAGAAATAATAGCTCAGGTAAAGAAAGAAATGACAACCATAATGAAAGAATTTCTCAGAATATCAAAAGAAGAATTAGGTAAAAAATAGAGGAGCACAGAAAAATGATGGAAACCTTGAATGAACAGTATAGGAAAGAATTAGAATGCATGAAACAGATTCAAATAGATATTCAGGAAATTCAAAACTCTATTGAAACTTGGTAAAACTGCTTCAACGAAACAGAAGACAGACTTTCAGACCTTGAAGAGAACATTGCAGCTAGTGATCATAAAAGGAAAGATCTCTTAAAAATAATAAGGGAAAAGCAAATAACAATTCAACAGCTGCAAGATGAGGCAAAGAAAAAAATATAAGGCTGATAGGTGTCAATGAAAGAGCTGGAGGCAACATGAATGACATAAAAGTATTTGCAGAAGTAATAGCAGAAAATTTCCCAAGCATGGGACAAGAACCTTATACACACATAACTGAGGAATATAGAACCCCAATTAGCCACAACCAAAATAAATCTACACCTAGACACATAATAATCAAGATCCCAGACACTCAGCAAAAGAGCAGAATATTAAAAGCTGTTAGAGAGAAGAAACAGATCACCTATGAAGGAAAACCCATCAGAATCATGGCAGACTTCTCAATACAAACCATTAAGCCAAGAAGTGCTGAGAGTGAGGTATTTCAGGTCCTGAAAGAAAACAATTTCCAACCCAGATTGCTGTACCTTGCAAAGCTATCTTTCAAAATTGATGGAGAAATAAGATACTTACATGGAAAAAATCAACTGAAGAAATTCATGACCAAAAAATCAGCACCACAAAGGGTACTGAAAGATATTGTATAAAGAGATAAAAATGACCACAATTTCATGACCAATGATAGAGAAGAACTGCCAAGCAAGGTAAGCAATTTAACAGAGGGAGTAAGTACAGGACCAACAATGGAAAAATAACATGACAAGGATAAGTCAATACATATCATTACTAACCATTAATGTAAATGGCCTCAATTCAACAATGAAAAGAAATAGACTGGCAGAGTGGATTAAGAAACAAAATCCAACAATATGCTGCATACAAGAAATGCATGTAATTCAAAATGAAATTCATAGACTGAAAGTCAAAGGATGGAAAACAATACTCTATGGGACAGAAACCCAGAAAAAAGAAGGAGTAGCTATTCTGTTTGCAGACAGTATGAACTTCAAACCAAGAATGATCAAAAGAGATAAAGAAGGTTGATATTTCTTGTGTGTTCTTTTATGTTAGATGAATGCTAATAACTGAAATGGCCATACCCAATCTGGACAGGCAATTCACTGCCCTCCCATCCTCTGCTAAGAATTTACTTGTTCAACCAATCAGAGTAGATCTAATGACCTTTTTACAGGGAAGTGAGATTGGGAAAACAAATATTTATGTGTAAAGGATCTCTCTGGAGATAGACAGTGTGATATATAATGTCCTCTTATGTCAGTCCTCTGGAACAGAAAGTAAATTGGAAACATAACCAGTCTATTTGGGGAAGAAAACCAACATTTATTTTTTAAACTAAGCTCATTATTTTGACTAATTGAAGATTCACATATGGTTGTAAGAAATAATATGAAAAGATGCTGTTTCTTTTACCTAGCTTTCTCCAGTGGTGACATACAACCAGTCCAGTACTGGGGATCAAACCCTGTTCACTATGCTACATCTGCAGCCCTTTATATTTTGAGACAGAGTTATACTAAATAGCTAAATCGCTCAGTGTGGGCCAGAAATTGCCATCCTCCTGCCCCAGTCTAGATATTCTTATTGACCCAGTCAAGACACAGAACATTTTGATCATCACCAGGATCTCTTGGGTTGCCCCTTCACAGAGACAATCATTTCCTTCTTTGCTCCTGAACAGTAATTTGTTAATTTCTATAATTTTTCATTTCAAGAATGTTATATAAATGGAATTAAACAGTTTGTAACTTTTGAGGGCTGCAGTGTTTTCACTCAGCATAATTTTCTGAAGCTTCATCTAGATTGTGACATGTATTAATAGCTTCTTTTCATGACCTAGTCATACATCATGATATGGGTGTACTATGGTTTGTTTATCCACTTTCTACTAATTGAAAGCTACTTGTTAGCTTTTGGCTGTCATGCATAATTATAAAATTTTCATACATGTTTCATGTGAATTTGTTTCATTTCTCTCAGAGTACAACTGAGTTGTATGGCACTTACAAGTTTTGTGTTAGAAAAAAACTGCCAGACATCTTTGTAGAATGACTGGACTCTTGTATTCAGCAAAGTATGAATGATCCTGTTTGTGTCCATCCTTTTACCCAGAATTTGAAATTGTCACTGTATTATTCTTATTAATTTTAGCAGTTCTCATAGGTGTGTAGTGATATCTTTTTCCTTCTTTCTTTCTTTCTTTCTTTCTTTCTTTCTTTCTTTCTTTCTGATGGCCTCTCTCTGTGTAGTTGAGGCTGGCCTTACACTACCATGTAGCCCAACATGGCTTTGAGCTCACAATACCATCAGCCTCCTTTGAGTGCTGAGATTGCAGGTGAAAACTCCACACCCAGCTTCACTGAAGTTTTAACTTGGATTTTCTTAAAGTGATGTTGCTTTTTTCGAGTGCTTATGTTTTCTGCGTCTTCTAATTGAGTTGTCCCCAAATGAAAAATAATAAGAAAGGGCTAGGGATATAGCTCAGTGTAGAGGCTCTGTGTTTAATCTCCAATACCATAAATAGATAGATCAATAGATAGATAATTCTTGGTTGACAGTTCTTTTCTTTCAGTACTTGAAAAATGTGTTATTTCCTTTGGCCTGAATGGCTTCTAATGAGAAATCTGCTGTCATTAGAATTGTTTCTGTCTTGTACAGGCTGTGGTGAAGCTCTGGAGAAATCTGCAGCAGGATTCCTTTTGCCTGTGCTGTCAGTTGGGGAGAGGACACTAACTGGTTGTGGGGTCCCAAAGCAATGGGAAGCTGGAGAGAAAAAGCTACAAAGAATGGCTTTCACCCCAGATAGCTCACTTGAGATGTTAGTAAGAATAGCCTCCTCAGTATTCTATAGCCATGATGAGGAGGAGGCCAAGGAGAGAAAACAAAGAGACTGAGAAAAAGCAGCTGCTTTTGCTGCACCACTAGGAGAAACAGATCCCAGGTCTGATTCCCGGGGCTCCAAGAAGAACTTGACAACTGCATTCATCTGCTACCACTGTTAAAAGCCAGGCCACCTCAAGAGGAACTGCCCTAAGAGGCCCCATGGGCCATGCCCTGGATGCAAAGGAGACCACTGGAGATCGGTCTGCCCTCTGAGGTGGAGGCCCCAGAGCTCAGACCCATGCTACCAGTTAGTCCAACAGGAATGAGAGGGCTTGAGGCATGGTCTGCCTTCTCCCTCTGGCCAGACCGTCATCTCCATCGAGGAGCCCTGGGTAATCATGACTATGGAGGAACAAGAAAACAGCCTGTCGCTAGTCACAGGTGCAAGTCTCTCGGTCCTTCTTTTCAATCCTGGCCTTCCTTCCAGCCATCATACCTCAGTGAAAGGAGTCACTGGTGAGGAGGTAATATGCTATTTTTGACAACCCTTAGGCTGTAACTACTTATTAGATCCTTCTTGCATATCTCTGTCTTCCTGAGAAACCACTTTGAAGATACCACCACATACTACAGCAGCCATTGATATTTTCCTACTAATCTATCCATAACTGAGTTAAGTTTGGAATGTTCCTATCCTGTTTCATAATGTATGTTTATTATTATGTGTTTCCTACAACAACCATTGAGAATAGTTAATGATTTTTCAATAGATCACTCATGTATAGAAGATACCAAAGTATAGCATAACAACTCTTGATAATCTCCTACCTCTTTTGTCTCTAACTTACTATTATTTGTCTATTTGTTTTCCTGAGAAACTATTTTATAGATAATAATACGTAAAACGATAACCATTGATAATTTCCTACCATTTTGTCTGTAATTTGCTAAGTCCCCCCTATTATTATGTTATCCTTCTTTTATTCTTTAAAATAAAAAATTAAAAAAAAAATAAAAAAGAATTGTTTCTGTCTTATTATTTTTCTCCTGCTATTTTCAATTGACTTGGTGTGAACTTATTTAGATTTATCCTGTTTTGCCTTTGTTCAAATTTGAAGTCTTCAGGCATTGTTTCCTAAAGTATTTCTTTGCCCCATTCTTTTCTTCTCCTTCTATGACTCCAATTACATACATGGATACTAGGTCCTTTGTTATTCTAGTACAAGTTCTCAGACCTTATTATTTTTATTTTTTAAGTTTTCATCTCCATTCTATTTTTCCCTGTGTAGAGGGAGAAATTTCAATGAATCTGCCTTGAAGTTTACTAATTCCTCTGTCTCTCCCATTTTGCTGTTGAGCCATTAATTGATTTTTTATTTCAATTATTACATTTTTCACTTCTAAAATCTCTACTTGTTTCTTCTCTGTATCTTTTATTCCTTAGCTGAGAATTTCTGACTTTTCATTTATTTGAAAAAGGCCCTAGGGAGAATTTAATGAGGTTGAAACTTAGATTATCTATTTAAAAATTTTCCTCTTTTGTACTGTATGCATTTATTGCTATAAATTTTACTCTCAGCTCTGCTTATATGTATCCCACTACTTTAAAGAAGTTGTATTCAAGTTCCCATTCATTTCAGTGTATTTTTATTTCTTTTGAGACTTTCTGATTCATAGATTATACAGAAGTGTATGGTTTTGTTTTGAAATACTTTAATATTTTTCTATTACCTATTATTAATTTCTTGTTTGGTTCCACTGAGGTGATAAAACATACTCTGTATGATATAAACCTTCAAAAACTTTGAGATTGCCTTATAGTCCAGGATGTGGTCTATCTTGGTACATGTACAATTGGACATATGCTTTCTGCTGTTTAGTGGGTATGTATGTTTTACACATCTTAATTAGATACTGTTGGTTGATGGTGTTATTGAGTTACAACAACACAGTTATGCTGATTTACTGTCTAGTTGATCTATCAGTTGTTTAGTGTGAGATGTTTAAGTATACAACTATAATTTTTAAATTTGTTTTGCACCTTTCACTTCTCTTGTTTTTGTTTTACATATTTTGTTTTTATTACTTGGTATAATACATTTAAATTGCTATATCTTTTTGGTAGATTGATACTTTTTTTTTCTTTTTTGACAGAATCTTGCTGAGTAATCCAGGCTGGTCTTGAACTCAATATATAGCCCAGGCTGGCTTTGAATTTGCAATCCTCCTGCCTCAACCTCCCAAATGCTCTGTTATAAGTGTGTGCTGCCATGCCCAGCTTGATACTTTTGACATCATATAATTTCCCTCTCTCTAGTAATTTTCTTTGTTCTGAAGTCTACCTTATATGATATTAGTGTAACTATCCCTTTTTTATTAATGTCTGTATTATATATTTTTCTATCCTTTAATTTCTACCTCCCTATAGAATTTGAAGTGAGCTTCTGCTAAACAGCGTATAGTTATTTCATTCTTTTCAAATTCCAAGGCATGCTGAAAGTCTCTGTCCCCTACTTGACCTTCCCTGGAGCTACGCTAGTGAGTGAGTGGGTTGAATGCTTCTTTACAGTCTGGTAAGCACGGAATCTAGGCTCTACACATGGCTTTTGCTGGTGCAGATGTTTGCAGGGCCATATTTTGCTAATGGTATTTGACTGAAAGAGAGTAGTTATTACTGTTTTGCTGGGCTGCTTCTTTCCTTTTCTTCTGCAGTTTTGTTTTGTTTTCATTTGTCTGCTCCTATAAGACTTACAGGTTGCTGGTTTTTCGATCCAGTTCTGGTGTGTATAAGGCAAAATCCAAATAAAACTTCAGAGAATTTACTATTGTGTTGTTCCTTAGGTTTCAGTATCCCTGGGATCATTTCCTTTCTTCTCTTTGTTTTTCAAAATTACCTCGTGTGTGTTTTTACTACTGTCCATTATTCTTAGTTATACTGTAAAAAAAAGAGAAAGGTACATTTACTTTATAGTCCTGGTGGAGAAATCCCCTTAAACAGGTTTGATTTTATTACTGTATTCATCTTTGCTATTTCTTTATGCTAACTTCAAAAGACAGTGACCCACTGTCTAAAAGTCACTTTAGTATAAAATAGTTTGCATGGGTTGCTATAAATGAAAACTTCTGTGAAATGAACATTCAAAAACCAATTCTAACAATGAAGAATTCTCAGAAAGATGATGATGATGGTTAAAAGTTTCTCTGGAACATTATAATTTATGTGTATTTGTGGTCCTTAATAGCTGCTTTTTAGGGGCTGGGGGTTTAGCTCAGCGGCACAGCACCTGCCTGGCAAGCAGAAGGTCGTGAGTTTGATTCCTGGTACCAGAGAAAAAAAACAGCAGAAAAAAAACAAAACAAAACAAAACAAAAAACAAACGCAACTGTGCTTATTTAAGAGGTAACATTTTTTAAACTGTTGTAAGTATATTGTACTGACCAGTATGTCACATATTCTTTTACTAAACAAATTAAATATTATATATTAAGATTAATATATTCTTGTATTAACACATTCTTTCTAAAAAATCCAATCTGTTTAAAATAGTTTAGAGTAAAATAGTTTCCCTCCATCCAGTTCTATGTTCCAGATGTGACCACTGTCAATGTCAAACTTGCATCCAGCCAGCGTTTATTCAGGGTTTACATTTCTAGTCATGCTCTGCCTTCTCAGTTGCCTCTACGTTTCCTCTCTAGCTTGTCCTTCTAAACACTGTAGTAGGAGCAATCTTCTCGATTGAACTGTTAAATATAGAAATGATTTCAAACTCGGCTTTGTACTCTTTTCTTCTCAATTAGTGTTTTTCTTCTTGATTCATCTAGATCCTTATCTAAATTACCATTTATAGACCATATGTATACCAAAATTACCATATATATACCAAACAGATGACTGTTTGTTTATTTATTTATTTATTTATTTATTCATTTTTAGTTTAGGCCTCTGGTCTGGGTGTCAAACCAATAATTCCAACTGTATTTGACATGTTTGGATAACTAAATAGCACTCAACCCATATGCTAACATCAATTTCAGATTTTGTCTGTCAGTAAATAGTACCACTCTTATTGAGTTATATTCATGAGAAGATTAAGAGTCATTGTTGATTCCCTTTCCTCTTCACTTCTGTGTGTGATTATTCACCAAGTCCTTGGTTTTTCCCTTTGAAATCCACCTAATCCTTTCCTTCTCAATGAAAGCTTTCATTATCATTTATCTAGGCTGATGGAATATTTTCTTAAATGGACTCTTTAGTCCTACCTTATTATTCTTGAATTAATTTTTTGCTCTATGAACAGTTTTTTTTTCCAAATAAAAGTCTAGTTATGTTATATACCTGCCTAAAATATTTCAGAATGTTAAACTTGCTCTTATGGTAAATACCTAAATATTTAACATAACCAGACATAGTACCTGTCTGAATAAATATTTATGAAAGAAGGAATTGCATAGTTTACAGTATTTGCTATTAAAATAGCATTAGTGTACATATATATATTTTTGTATATACCTTTAGTCATCAATGTTTCTGTTGGATATATTTGTAAAAGTTGGATTGCTTGTATAGTTCAGCAGTCATTTATTGAACATCAAGGTTTATGGAGAGGTGGTTTTAGTGCCTGATAGCCATCAAGAGAAAAGAGAGGAGTCTGATCTACAAAGATCAGTCATGATTTATTGAGAGAGTCATCTTATGCCTTCTAGTGGACAGAAGGAAGTCATATTCTGGACAGTTACCCAAAATTATGGACTTTTCTTAGATTTTTTACCAAGCAGCTTTAGGTTAAATATTTTGGAACACAGAGCAAGTAGCAAATGAGTTGAACTTTTGTATTTATAAGAAATGCAATTTATTTTGCTTATATATTTTCCTTACAGTATAATCTAGGTGATATAAAGAATGATCTGAGATGAGATGATCAGTTACTTAAGAAAGCTTAGTAAAAATAATTATGAATTCTACTGTTCATGGAAATCAAGGGTCCCTAGTGTCATAGAACATTTGGACTGTTATAACAAAATATCACAGATTCAGTGGCTTAAAAGAACAGAAATTCACTTCTCATAACCCTGGAGGTGGAAAAGTCCAAGCTCGTCACCAGCAGATTCAGTGGCTGGCGAGGGCACTCACTTTTGTGCTTGTAGATGGCACCTGCTTCTGTGTCCTCACGTGGTAGAAGAGACTGAGGAGTCTCTCTTGGGGCTCTTTTATAAGGACACTAACCCCATCATGAGAATTCTGACCCCCTGACCTAATCATTTCCCAAAAGCTGCATTTCCTAATACCAATACCTTGTGGATTCTGGTGTCAGCATAGGAGTTTGGGGAACACACAACATCTAGACGATCGCAACTAATGTAGTTGCTACTCAGCTGAATTGTGAAGCATGGCAAGTTATGCTTTCAAAGAAGGAAGAAAGGAAGGAAGTGGTATGTCTTTGGTCATCTGATGTAGGCAGAGAGGGGCATGAAGGTATCAGCTGCCTGAAAGGTCAGAGACCAAGGGAGTCAGGTTACTACTAGCTCTGTACTTGATAGTCAGAAAGCCAGTTAATCTCTGTGAGACTTAGTTTCCTTATCTATAAGTAATAAAACCCCCCATTTTACCTGCATTTATATTAGATGTAAACATTTATTTTATTATTTATTAATGTATTAGTGTATTTATTATTGAAGTTGATGCTGATACTTTATTAGTGATTTTAGTTACAAATTTGCATACCAGAATGATAAAATTATGGAGTACAGTGACATCAATGGCTTTAAAACCTCTTTCAGCAGGTACTTGGGTGTAAAATGGTTCATAATGGGCTCTTAGGGCAATAAAAGATGCTATTAAGTTCTGAAAGAGTTAATACGGTGTTTTTAGCACATCATATACTCAAAAGGACTCTGCAGATTCCTACTATTTTCTTACTGTAGTTATGTTCATATTAAAATGTATAGATAAAGCAGCTTTATGTTGATATTTACCATTTATTAATTTTGTATCAGCCAGTTTGAGGTTGTTTAAGCAAAACACTGATTTAATTGATCTGTTTGTCATTTCTTCTTGTAGGCAATGGGCCTCACCATGATCGTTGCTGTACTTACAATGAAAATAACTTGGTGGATGGTGTTTACTGTCTCCCAATAGGACACTGGATTGAGGCCACTGGAGAGACCAATGAGATGAAACACACAACAAATTTCTATTTTAATATTGCAGGCCACCAAGCCATGCATTATTCAAGGTAAAAATAGTGCCATGTTTATTAATATAACAGTTGGATAAGAAGTAGCGTTAGAACAATGGCTATACTTACTCCATTGAAAACTTCAGTGTCTCTGTTTGGAGGGGTCTGGAATCCTGCAGTGCTTTCAGGGGTTGAATTATAGTGAATGAATGTTTGTGCTCTTCTGGTCTAGATGGGATTCTTTTTTCATACAATTCTTTTACTAGATACATGTGCTGTATCCACATATTTGACAGCACAGTAGATAACTGATCTTTGTGCTGATGTAATAGATTAAAAATAAGAACTGCACTACAGTATTCTAGATCAGTATTTGTGATCTTGATGGTGCTGAGCAACATGAAAACAAAACTTGGTGTCTCCTTATAAAATCTTGTCCAAATAGCTGTGAAAAACAAGATGTATAACTTGAATTGATGTGATTATTTGATTTATTATCTATACCTTTGTAAATTTGTTAATTTAATTATTATAGTGGTACTATATGCCATAATAATGAATGCTGAATACCAAAAATTCTATTATTACTTACCTTCTTAAAAATTCTAATCGATCAAAATTGTGATCCATCAATTTTTGAAAATGCCTATGATTTCCTATTTTGCAAGAGTGGGGGGTTTTCCGCATATATTTTCTTCTGTATTTATCTTTTGTTTTTCATCACTTTTATATTTTCAAGGTTTACAGAATTTACATGTCATTTACTAAATATCTTTCATGCTTTGATGATTTGAAATTTAAAACCAATGTTCAACATTTAAAATATCATGTAAGTTTCATTTGCTGTAGCATACACTAGTTTTATACCATAGACAGTGAGATGCACTCCCATGTTCTTAAAACAGTATTGTTTTAGATGAGAGCTGTAATTAATACAGAGTATGAGAGAGAAAAGCGCAACTTCATCACTGTCTTAAGGAATCACTATTCTTTTTGGACCCAATTTTATTGCAAGTTCATGTTTGATGCTAGTCTGGCTGACGGACTGGATGCACAGGAGGAAGAAAGGAGTCAAATGTGATTTACAGTTCTGTGGTTGAGCAACGGAATAAATAGTGTTGCTGCTTACTGGGATGGGACGATTGCAAGAAGGGCAGTGTGGACTATGGAGTGGGGAAATAAAATCCTATTTTGGTCATATATTAGAAATTCTCTTAGATTACAGAAGTGAGAGCAATTTGATACCAGCGATTTGGGGGAGAAGTTGAAAATAGAGTTAGAAATCTGGAAATTATCAAAATATAGGTGACATCTCAAGTGATGAGCCCATGCAATATCATTTGGTGAGGAATGAGGCACAGAGAAGACAAAAAGAAGAAGCAAAACATTGAGCGATTGCGTCCACATAATTTAGAAATCAAAGAAAAGCCCAGTATCCAGGGAAATGACTTAGAAAGAGAACATGCTCCGATGCTCTGATTTTAATGAACGTATATTTATAGGTTGTTGTTTTAATTTGTCCCAAGCCACATTTACTGAACCCTTTTATCTGAAGAGTCTCGCTCCAGAGACTACCTGTTACATGATTTTTCTTTTCCTTCACTGCCTTTGATCTCTGTCATTAAAGCTACTTCTCAATGGATGTTGGACCAGTTCTATTTATACTCTAGTCTTAATCTTTCTCTAATATTTTTCACATATTGGTTTTATTTTTTTTTATTCTGGGGTACATCTTCATATTTTCCAGTTAAACTACTGAATTTTCTCTTTGTGTTGGTAATTTTATTCTTAATTTTCATAAGCTCATACTTATTTTAGTATTTGCTTTGGTATATTATTTTGGTCTAGTTTTTAAAATTTTTTTGGTACCGGGAATTGAACTCAGGATCCTGCACTTGCCAGGCAGGCACTTGTGCCACTGAGCTATATCCCTGGCCCTGGTCTAGTTTATAAATGGATATGTTCAACAATCTCAGATTATAAGAATTATTTTAAAGATCACTTCTCATATTGGAATGATCATGTTATCTCCAGAATCCCTGGTTCTTTATTTATTTAGGTCTTTCTCTTTTGTGTTCATTTTTAAATACCTGGCTTCTCTTAGTTGTTTGTATTTATTCTATGAAAGGCTAGGTTGATTATCACATGTGGATGGCATGAGTTTCCTCTACCATTATAGGCTTCTATGCTTCTGGCTGCAAACTATGCGTGTATTTGAGTAGATCTTAGCTCCTCCAACAGGTCACCTAGGCACTTTTTTTGCTTCACCCTGAATGGAAAGATAAGGCGTAATCTTGTTGGGGTGTCCTCTTACTCTGAGGGGTTTTGCTCCCGCAAGTACTATAGATATTTCAATTTTTAAAGATTGTATTTCTTCAGCTTCACATACAATCAGTATGTAGCAAAATGGTACATGAGATAAGAAGGAATTGTAGTTCAGATAGTCAACTGTGCAAGAAAGGTTGTATTTCTTTT
>NW_004955436.1:14928815-14932424 GCF_000276665.1 Chinchilla lanigera
TTTGTTTTGTTTTTTCTCCAGTACCGGGAACCGAACTCACGACCTTGCGCTTGCCATGCAGGCGCTTTTGCCGCTGAGCTAAATCCCCAGCCCCAAGAAAGGTTGTATTTCTTTATTTTCTTTAATGCAACTAGGTTTTACATCCAAGTCTCTGTTCTACTGAATTCTCAGGAAATGCAACCTGTTGTTATGTATAATAACATGTAAAATGTATTTATAATATATAACATTATAGAGATTGTAAGTATGCAATCAGCTCTCCATTTACATGAGATCTGCAGCTGTGGATTAGACCACCTGTGGATAAATCATTGTACCCATACTAAACATGGACAGACTTTTCCTTGCATCATTCCTTGAACAATACAGTATAACCATTATTTTCATAGCATTAACATTGTGTTAGGCAATATAAGTAATCTATAAATGATTTAAAGTGTACTGAAGGATGTACTTAAGTTATAGGAAAATATAACACAATTTTATACAAAGGACTTGAAAATGTACAGATTTTGGCATGTGCTGGGGATCCTTGAGCAAATTCCACATAGGTACAGAGGGGTGTATTTATACTTATTTGTAATATACTTGTATTTTATATATAGGTATTCATACACATACCTATGTACATATATGAATGGGATAAGATCTCAGACCCGTCAGTTTTAGACTTTACAATTGTTCTGTTGTTCCTCTCTCTGTTTATCTCTATCATGGAGATAACAGGAACTTGGTAATAAATAATAATTCTTTACTGTGAACCTGTTCCTATGTTTTTGCTTTTAAGGAATCCTGTAGCTCGCCAGTGTTTCTCACAGTTAATGCTTGAAACTTACATGGAAATGAATCGAGTGGGCTAACTTTTAAAAATGCAGATTTGTGTTCCCCATCAAATCTTGAGCATCTTTTCAACAATCTGTGGGTTACTTATGTACATAAATATTTGAGAACAACTGTATTAGCTCAATAAAGATGATTTAAAATTAATAAGGAATATTTTAAAGTACCTTCTGTCATTGTAGTCTAACTCTTAAATATTCCAGCTACATGGACTCTCACTTGAATTTGGACAAGATAAAATGCATTCAAGGGCTGGGGATATAGTTCAGCTGCACAATGCCTGCCTGGCAAGCATGAGGTTGTGTGTTTGATTCCTGGTACTCCGCAAAAAGTATGCATTCATTTTAAAAGAAAAGGATGGAACAGACATTCATATATTTCATTATTAAATTAAAACAATTGATATCTACTTGCCATGTTAATCTGATTATAACATAAGATTTCTTTTCATTACTATAATAGATATACACATACTAGGTTATATGTTTCAGCATATATCAAAATACAGATGTTAAAACTCACTTAGGAATTTATAGGCACAAACTATAACCATTTAGTTTGAAGATAGGAAAGGAATTATGCCACCAATTCTTTTATGGTTGTGATAAGTCATATTTGATTTAAATTGTCAGTGTTCTTCAAAATGTTAACACTTTTAAGAATACATATATGTAACAATTACATTTTATGTAGTAGAGTACATGGTAAATTTATTCATTCATTGAGAATTATATGGATTACTCTATGTAGTCCATATTGAATACTGGACAGTGTTGCTTTCAAGAAAGTCATGCTGTAGTGGAAGACAAGCATATAAACAGTATAATTCAGTGAGGTAATTGCTGTAATAAAGGTTTATATACAGTGTAATGATTGACAGAAGTCTTTAGTGCAAAGAAATCTTTATGGGGAAATAGAACATTGGGCAGCAGTGTGGATTTTTTCCAGATAGACATTTAGGAAAGAGAAGTCAAGGTAAGGAGAATAGAAGTGCAACTGTACAGAAGTGTGAGAGACTGATATTAAGGTGATAAAAATGTTTTGAGGGTAAAAGGAGAATTTTTTAATACTTAGCTTGTACAACAGGTATAAAATTGAACTGGACCAGGCACACTAGGATACAGGACATCTTACAGAATACGTCATTTAGGACGGAACATTCTGCTACCTTTTAATATTCAGATTTGGAGATTTAAAAAGTAATGTATCCTTTCATAGTCAGAATATACACAATACTAAATAGACCTCCCTCTTCAATAAAACATTTTCATGCAAATAATGAATTTCCCTTAAAGATACAAATAACTAAGTTAATGAGACATTAGTGGTAAAGGACTATAATTTCTGTTTCTTGAAAAGGTTTATTGCCAATTGAACACATTTCAAGAGAAACAAATTAGACTTAATGAACATTACATTTAAGACTCTGAAAATGTTACAATTTAGAAAATATATGGTAAAAGCATGCTTATACTTTATATCCCCATTTGGCTGGTGAAGAAAAGATACACAATAATTTTCAAACCTCAAAATCATTTTAAACACTAAAACAAGAATTTTGTACATTCTAAAGTAGTATTTTATCGAGTGTATTTTACAAACTGAATGAAATTAATTGCTCTTAGAGCAAGTAAGGAACTTGGGTTCTAGTCTCAGATCTCTCATTGCTCCTCAATAGGTTCAAGACAGTCCTTCGATTCTTCCAGAAATCTCAGTTTTCTAAGTTGCAGAGTGAGCTGGTTGAACTAGATGATACCAAAAACAGTTTTGGAAAGGATCAAAGGTTAATGCTAATTACAACAGCTAAAGCTTATGTGACATTCTGCCAACATGTCATGCTGTATGAACCTAAAAATGATTATGTTATATGTCAGCTTCTGTAGTTTTAGATCCAGGGACAAAATGCTTGCATCCAGTGCTGCATCTACATGATAATTTCCTTCATTTTTTATAGCCAGGATGTATAGTTACTCCAACTCTACACAAGCTACATTTGGAGAAATACATATATTTTATAGCCAGCATACATAATTCTTTGTAAGTATGTATACTTTTTTTGGAAGTACTGGGGATTGAATCAAGGCCTTTACACTGCACTACATTCCCATCCCTTTTTAATGTTTTTTGTTTTTTTTTTTTTTTTTTTTTTTTTTTTTGAGACAATGTCTTATGAAGTGCCCAAGTTGCCCAGGCGAGGCTTGAATTTGCAATCTTCCAGCTCAGCCTTCCAGAGTGCTGGAAATACAAGTGTGTGACACCATGCCTGGCTTCTTATAGAATGATAGTTTTTATATTACTCACCTTTATACAACCACAGTTTGACAAAAGCTTTCCTTTTAGAATAAATAGAAGGGGTTGGGGATTTAGCGCAGTGGTAAAGCGCCTGCCTGGCAAGCGCAAGGTCGTGAGTTCGGTTCCCGGTACTGGAGAAAAACCAAAAAAAAACAAACATAAAAAAATAGAATAAATAGAAATAGCCACAAAATTCTCTGTGCAATTGAACCTAATTATATGGTACTAATTCTTTTGTTAAAAAACACATTATTGGTCAAAGAAAAAATTAATCTCAAGTGTTATTAATATTTTAAAACAATGATTATAATTGTCCATGTTAGTAGGGAAGGAAAACAGATGCTAATCTTTCTTGTTGAGTTCAATAATAATAATAATGATGATATTATCAATAATAATATCTATTAAGTATTAGTAATAATATCTATTAAATATTAAGTGGGTGTGTGAGATTCTTTAAGTGTTTTCCCTGTTTAA
>NW_004955436.1:14932524-14989417 GCF_000276665.1 Chinchilla lanigera
ATATAACTATATGTAATTAAATTAGGATGATTTATTTTCAACATCATATCAGAGGAAAGATATTTTTGATAGAAATTAACATATTGGTGATAGTATGGCCTAATGCAAACAAACTCCCTTATTTCTTTTGTTTGAAGAGTCATTTACCAACTCTGCTGAAGTGTGTGAAGAAATCAGTTTTTGCTGATATTGCTGTTGTGGAACCAGTACAATTATAAAGAAAGCAGCTGGATTTTGTGCTGCCTTGTATATTATCAACAGCATTGTTATTTAAATTATGATTTTATAGCATCTTGAAATGCCTTGATCACTGTTGAATGGAAGGGAGATTGCGAGAGCTTGGTTGTCAGATCTCAGATTCTGTCTATAGTAATGATAATAAGAAAGAGGGGCTATTTTATCGTACAAATTAAGGAAATTAGATTCATAAGTCATTATATGTATAAAATATGGCAGCATTACTATACAATTTGAAGTTTGCTCCAAAGGGGAGCAGAGAGAGGATGACACATAGAGAAAAGTAATTTGTACCTGAGAGCTATTGCAAAATATTTTTATATTAATGGAAATGATCACACAGAGTAGGAAAAAATTAGTGATCAGGAGGAGAAAGTGTAGAACTGTTGTGCAAAATTTAATGTAGCTACAGTGAACTGAATCCAGGAGAATAGGCAGCTGCCCCATGGGGTGGCAGGAGGGCAGAGAATTTGGGTATGGGGGCAGTGGGTGGACACAGTGGGAGCATCTGAAGTGCACTGTGATTTTGTCATCTTCTGGGTGAAACCGGAAGTGAAGGTCTGATGAGAGCGAGAGGAAGCTTTAGACCGAATGAGATACATAGACTGGGTGGCTATTGGACTATAAAGGTATTGACTCAGGCATTTTAATTTTCACAAGACTTCCAATTCCAATATGGAATGACAATGGCTATGACCACTGAACAAGAGCTATTCTCTTGCATTAAATGAGTAAGGAAGACACAGAAAATTTTTGACAAGCTCAGATGGCCTTTTTCTAGAGTTTTCCTTGTGACTGTGGCCAGATCATAAAGAAATCTAAGTAATATACTGAATTGGAGCCTTGATAGGTTGGGAATTTTATACCCTATTTTTGAGATCTGGAATTAAATGCGTTATGACAACAATTATGGAAGGTCTGCTTCAGGGAGCCCAACTAGTCTGTTTATGTTAGGGTTAGTGAACACACTGGGGAATATTTCTGTCTTTTCAGAGTCAGTCTATTTACTTCACTTCGCCATTCATTGATTATAATCATTTAAGTTGGCTTAACATGACTAGTTTCCAGATCCTCGTCTCCTCTTTGATTGAACAGGAGGAGATAATTATCAAAGTCACTGAGGAGGGAAGGATCAAACTTAGAAGAGTGGCCAAAGAACTAATGAGGGAATACTTTTTTCTGGTCATTTCTTTATCATAAAGACTTGTTATGACTTTTCTGTTCACAGATTGTGTTTTGAAAATCAAGGTCTTTATTTTTGCATTGTGATGTTATAAAATGACTGTCATCCTTCTTAAAAAATTCTTTCAATTTTACTATTTGATGTCATGTAGTTTCTTGTTCCTTATAAACGAACCAATAGTGATGAAAATATTAGCTTAATTGATTAGTGCATGTAAACATTACTAAAAAAATTAGTTGAATCAGTACACAGATGGAGACATACACACCACACACATGTACTGATAACATCTATATAATGAGAGCCTTCTTCTCTCTCTATGGGCCATGTGGTATGTGGCAGGGAGCTGGGGCAGGATCCCAGGACCACACTAGTGAAAACAGGGACTAGATTAGATGTTGTGCAAGGATTGTATTGAACAAGTAAGACTATAGCAGTACTTCATAAGTCTTGGTCACTTCTGACTCAGAAAGTCATCTTGCACAGCGTCTCGTCAAGTTACAGATGAACAAAGTGGAAACCCGAGCTACTGAGGAACGGCTCTGGCATCAGAAGAGCTGGTTAGGAGCAGAGCTGTTGTTCCTAGATTTTCTTTTATCTTCATAAATTCCATTTTCTTCCACCTGATTATTCTAATATCAATTTCTGGTCAAAATGAATATCTGTGTACAGTGACTAATGACAAAATCTTGCTTAATTTCACTACTCAAGTTTTAAAGCTTATGAAGTGCAGATGAACCTAGACACGTGGAGCTAATTATAAGACAGACCTGCAACCTTTATTTTTCTTCTAGCAACTTTGTGCCGTTTTTCCAGAAGTTCTGTTGAACTTGTAGTTTAACTCAGTTGGTTGCCCTTCTTAATCTTAAAATCTGGGGCCATTGTTTTAATTGGTTCTTTTATTTTCCCTTTCCTAGATCTCAGGCCTTGTCTAAACCCTTTCTGTGTTGTTAAGTAAGTTAAGCCTTACTGTGCTTAAGCAAGTTTCATTGAATAATTTTTTTCTTTAACAATTTTTAGACTTTTTTTTGGTATGATTTTAAGAAGGAAAAAAAAACCTATAGCTAAAATTAATGATGAATCAGGAAAGGAGATGAAACATCTCATAAATAATAAATTAATTAGAAACATGATCAGTTTGTTGCAAAAATAATACATCTGCAAAAATGATCAGAAACTGTTTTGCACTAAGCAAATCATATTTATAAAGCTCCTTGTATGCTTACAGTTGGTTCTTAGTCATTTCTTAGAAAAATTAAAAAGGAAGAAAAAAGAAGCAAGAATAGAGAAGAAAATGGGAAGAAAGAAGGAATATAAATTTCTTTTGTGGACTTGGCCACTTTTCATTTAGGTATTCAGTGGTGGTAGGCAGTAAAATGGATTATTTTAAAAACTTATTTCCTTCTGAAGCATGCTCTATCCCTTGAAACTTCACTCGGAATAATCTACGGTTTCTGATGTAAACAGAGGGTCGTTTGTATGTCTTATTGCTTGTAACCATAGTGATGAATTTTTATTACTTTCAGATCTTTCCAAAGAAAACAAAGCCCAGGGATGCAGTAAATGGGAAAGCACTATTGTGATAGGGATCAGTGATCACATACATTGATCAATGGTCCTCAGCCAGAATAATGGCTATTTACAGTTGATGAAGGTTTTAGCACTGTCCTTTAATTCAAGCTAATCGAATAAAATATTGTTAAGTAAATCATGGAGGCATAAAAGGGAAGATACAGATGGTGTCATAAAATTGAAAGTGGTATAGCTAATTGATTATAGAGAAAGATTTGAACACTAGATCATCAAGTTTCAAAATGCCCTTTCATAACTAACATCATTCCTTACTAAGAAACATTAAACTAAGAAGCTGAATTTAGAAATATTTTTTGGTTTCTTATCATGTGGCCAGTATTGTGTTGGGTACTGTTAATAAAATTTCATCCTAAATAACAATGAAATAATGTTTGTTTATGTCCCAAAGATGCCCTTCACTTTGTGAAAAGGTTCATTTGCACGCACAGGAGTGGATACTCTCAGGATGGGGCTGTGGTGCAGGGTTTCTCTTCACCTGACCGATGTTACCCAAGGGAGTAATGTGTGCAGGAGCCTGCTGCTTTGACTTGGGAAAATAAAGAGTAGAAAAAAGAAACCACCTGAGAATCGTCCACAGTAATTAACCGATTAGTTCACACTTCAGCAATAAGTAGTGAGTAGTTCAGACAGTCTGTACACTGCAGATCATGGAAAGGCATTTATAAAACTTTGTAGGAAGACACCCCTAGCAATTAGATTTTGCTCATATTCTATGCCAACCTTTCCGTTCTCCATCATTTCCTCTGTTTCTGGCCTACTGCCCTCTCTGGCCCCCAAGCTACTTTATTTCCCTCCCTCTGCAGCTGGGTTCTGTCTCCCACTCTCTCTCACCTTCTCTTTTTCCTCTTCCTTTGTTTTCTATTGCAAGTTCTTTTTCCCCTTTGTCATTGCTTTTTTGATACTTCATTAACTGGATACAACATGGGATTGAAATCCATATCTAAACACATCTTAAAAACATTTTGAACATTTTATTTTCTGTTCTCTAACATGGTAATGAGGTGACCATGGCCTGTTTTCATCCCATTCAGGTGTCAAGTATATCTGTCCGTACATACTTACTTTCCTTCCGCAAGGAGCTAGAGGTGAAGGTTACAAAGTTAGGCAAGACCTCCTCTCTCCTTCAGAAGTTAATAGTCCTATGGTAGAGAAAAATCAAAGATACATGACTGTGAAGAACTTAATAAAATTGAGTTACTTTTTTACAACTGACTTTTCAATTTATTTTCTTTAAGTGGCCTCAAGTGAATTAAGGTCTTCCTTTTCTGCCTAAATCTTGATACATTTAAAATGTGCCTTTGCTTTCAAAAATTAAATGAATATTTAATCACCAGGAATAAATTTTTTTTTAAAATAAGGGAGAGATCATGCTACTTAAAATTCTATGAAGGAAGTTAATAAAAGTTTTACTTACTTCTCATTTCTATTTTCTCATTCTAGTAAAATCTTTCCAATAATTATACTATTGAAGGAGAGATAAAGGTTTCTGGATAAAGTTTAATGGTGTTTTATATTGTGTTTTAGATTTTTGTCAATATTGAAAAATGAAATTTCCTAGACTGCATATGGGACTTTTACCTTGACAGTGCCAGAGCATGATTCATGTTGTAATTTACCTGAATCTTCTCACCCCAACCTACCCTCTCTGCTTAGTACAAAGCCTGTTTGCTATGTGTGAAGAACCTGGTTGGGTAGTAATTTTAGTCACTGTACAGAAATCTAATTGGTAGGAAGTATAATTGTTGGATTAATATATACTTCAATGTTTTATAGATTTTTTTCTTTACCTTAAGAGATTGTGAGAGTTTCTAAGAAATTCCCTTTGTTAATCTTCCCTCGGTTTGTAAGTCTAGCTGGTGGCGGGTATTTTATCCCTCCTCCATTGGAAGTGTTTGAATTAGTTAAGCCTTATGTTATTTAATTTTCAAGCGTATCTAACTTGAGGGTCTGAAAATCTTTCAGGGACTTGTGTAGGGAAAAGTATCTGTCTTAGACCGTCTCCTGTTGCTGGGACAGAATACTCAACACCCAAAACTTAAAGGAAGATTTACTTTGGCTCATCATCCCTGTCCGTGCTCAGTTGTCTGCAAGGCAGAAGCAGTACGGTAGAGGGGCACGGTGGAGGGAAAGGAACTTAAATGATGGTAGCCAGGAAGCAGGGAGAAAAGAGGGAGGAGTCAGGGACAAGAATACACCTTTGCAGCTCAGCCCCAGCGACCTGCCTTCAAGCAGGCTCCACTTCCTGCGCTACATTCAGCTGCCGAACTCATAGTGGATGAATGCACGGATGACTGTGGTGCCCCATGTTCCGATCACCCTCCAAACACATAAGACTTTGGGATCGGGGCTGGGGATTTAGCTCAGCGGCACATCGCCTGCCCGGTAAGTGCAAGGTCGTGAGTTCGGTTCCCGGTACCTGAAAACAACAACAACAACAACAAAAAACCAACCAAACAAACAAAAAAACAGACTTTGGGAGGACATTTTAGATCTTAACTGCCAGTATCTAAGTCTAGAAACTAATATTTCTAAATAAAATGGGAAAATGGAGGTTAAAACTTATGTGAAGGCACCTAGCCCACTGACAGAATAAGCAGGTGACGCTGCGCTCCAGGGGTGCCGTTGGTTAGCGGGTGTCACTTCGTCATCAGTGTGTGCAATGATGCTGAGCTTGTGAGCTTGAACCTTACCTGGAGCGGGTGTCCTCACAGTGTAGTAGAATTCAGCTGCAGAAAGAATGATGTCCAGTGGTTTGCAGCAAAATGTTGGACCCAGAGGACAGCATGTTAAATAATGTAAGAGGAGCAGAAAGACAAATTCTGTGTGTTCCCTGTCATATGTAGATGTTAGAAAGACTTGATTGGAATGTTTACATGTGTCCGGGAAAGGTGGAGGGGGAGGAATGGAGAGCGGATGGAGAATGGGTACCCTCCACAGTATACAGAAGGAATAAAGTCCAGTGTTTGACAGAGCAGCAAAACAGTTCACAGTAACCTACAATATTTTTATAAATAACTATAGGAGAGGAGCTCAGAAGCTCCCAACACAAAGTAATGATAAGGAGATGGAAATATTAATTATCTTAATTGATCAGTACACATACATATGTATTGAAATATCACATTGTACACCTAAATATTTCTAATTATTACATTTTAATAAAAAATTTAAAAAATTAAGGAGATAAATGTCAATGAGACAGAAATGTTAACTACTCCAATTAAATCTCTACACATTATATACATCGCACTGTACCCATAAGTTAGTGTAGCTAAAGTAATTTTCAATAAACCAGTTGACATTAATTAAAAATCAAAGCCATTTTTGAACTTTAAAATCAGAAAACTATGAGAGCTTTTCACTACTTTAACTTATACAAAGGAAAATAGAATTTTCTACATATTTAGGTTTATGAAACAGCCTACTATTACATGTGTCATCCTATACTAGATTTTTTATTGCTGAATTATGAATAGAATTTTAATGAAAACAACATAGCATTCATCTGGAATTCACTTCCAGATGGAATTCATCTGGAACTATGCAATTACAAGAAAAGACTAAAATAAGGCTTTTTGTTTGTATTTTAAATGAAAAACAAATAGGAAAGATATCTACTGGGATTCATGTTTTTAGAAATAAAAGTAAAAGCAACTAACTCTCTGACTGACAATGTATCACAGTTCAGTAAGAGTAATGAGGAGAAAAAAATAATTTTAGGAGAAAAGTCTTCTTTTGTGTTTAAAATAGTGAATCCAGAGTACAGACCACTAAGAATAAGAAACCCATAAATTTAAAAAATGCTATAGAGTGCAGAACAGGGTAGTCATTTAATGGAACATATCTGTAATTAAAACGCAAAATACAGTGAGGATTAAAAATAACTGCATGCTTGGAGAGATGTAGACAGTCTTTACTATCACTTTTTGCCTTAAGTTATTTTACCTTATTGACTCGACTAACTTCTTCAACTTAAAGATATTTGTCTTGGACTGCTTTCTTGCTAGTGTAAGTAGTTCTTTGGGGGAAAATAAAAATAAATATAGAGTACACATAAAGGTACCTAGATAGTGTACTAAGAACAAAATAAGGAAAGAAGTTTCATTCCAGACACTTGAGGAAGCAAGCATAGTATTTTGTGTTTTGTTTTTTTTCCGGTACCGGGAATCAAACTCACAACCTTGCGCTTGCCAGGCAGGCGCTGTACCGCTGAGCTAAATCCCCAGCCCCGAGCATAGTATTCTGATACACTGAGCTGAGGGGAATTCACTCATCAGTTTCTGATGAAGGTGAAGGACGGTCCGCAGAGATATTATCACTTGATTGCTTGTGTGTCTCATACAGCAGATTCTGGGGATAGAGTTGTAAATCTTCTATTGTTTTAGAAGCTCAATGATAGTCTTCTGACTAAAGCATGAAATTGGTCCTAAAAGATCTTGAAAATTCTAACAAAAGGCTGCACTTTGTTCCTGAAGTTCTGGTACACATTTGCCCTGTATAACCTCAGACCCCAAAAGACCAAATAGGTTGTTACAAGAATGCCACTTAAGTCAAGAGTCAGATCCATTATTATGGATCAAGTCACTGAGAAAGTCTAGGATAAAAGGAGAAGGAGCAAATTAAAGAAAGGGAAAAGAGAAGAATATAAATGAAAAAAGGCCAGAAAAGAAATGAAATACACCCAAAGGTGAGAATAAATCCTATCCATTAAATAGGAGAAATAGTTTCTGTAAAAAAATTTACTATGACTTCTTGGAAAAAGAGTCAGAAGAATTAGTTTTTCTAATTATTAAGAAAAAAAGGGAAAAGGGAAGAAAAGAGAGAAGAAACAATGGACATTTTTATTGTAATTCTCTTCAAATACTATTGTTGATGCTAAACCTATTATTGAAATTCTCCAAAATCAACCCCATTGTATTTTATTATTGCATACAGAAAAATATTCTAGTTTCTCCCAGAAAATGAGCTGATAAACAGAAGAACCAAAAGAGCACTTTACCTTTCATAGTATGATATTGAATTCTGCCCATGATTACTTACAAGATTGAAAGCAGTCCACACTGCCTGACCATCAAAGGAATTTAAAAGAGCCTGTAGATCAGAGATATTTCTGAGAGTTCAAATGCTGTGCATGACATTCTGAGAATAAGGACATAAATTGACATACTTGATTGGAAAGTATCTTATCCAGCTGCATATGGCTCCTTAGGCAAAAGCATTATAATTTTGTCAGATGCTTTTCATGATGTTGACATCATGTCATCATGTTGACATATCCTCCTACTGACCAGGTTCCTCTCTAATGCTACCATCTCAGTGAGCCCTTTTCTGGTAGTGATGGTAGGAACCTTATTGATTTTGTTTGCGGTTGTATTCCCAGTGGCAGTGCCTCCATTTGCTGACTTGATGTGAAAGTTAGTGACACCTTTCAACTTTCCCATGTGAAGATTATGTACAGCTTCAGTGCAGAATGTATATCTGAATTTAACTTCATACCTATACTGCATTTAACACACTACCTGGGCTCTAACTGATGCTTGTATGTATAGACTGAATGACAAACTTTGAAATTCGTTGGCTCATTTTCTTTGCCTTTTTGAAACTTATTCAAAGCATTTTGACCTTAGTGATGTGTCTTGTGTGGTGTCACTGTATGGAGTGGAGGAGATGACAAATGAATGGCCACAGAGTTGTATTTTGTCCATTGTGAGGCACAGTACCTCCTCATTTGATTCCTTTTACTTAACACAAACCAAACCTGTATTGGCAACTTAAACAGAATGATATTTCCAGGAATGACTATAAATATCAGTGAAGAAAGGGGGAAATAGGGAATAGTGAAGAATAAGAAAATCTAAGTTATAAGAAAATAATATAGAATGGTAGACTACTGTATCAGATCAGTCCATCTCAGGGAGACTCAGATTAATACGGCTGAGTGTTTCACATTCGCAGTGTAGAAAAATGTTAATACTAGCTTGCGACAGCCCATACTGAGAAAAGCCTGCGTGCAAGGTTGGCCCTTTGCTGGCTTCTGGGATTTGGTCGGTGAGCAGTTCTTTGCACTGGTATTAAAATCAAAACAATACAAGACACTTTTCTTTAAATAAGGATGGTTCACTGTATCCGAACTGTGCAAAAATGTTATGCATACCACCGGTCTTCCTTTCGGGACTCTAGAATTCAGCCCCTGCTTGGCAGAAGGTGCCCCCTACCGGCCCCGAGTGGAAAGCATTGGCGGTGAGTCTCCAGGGAGCTGCTCTGGGAGGTAGCACTTTCCACGCCCCTCCTTCTAAAGCTGTCACCTTGAAAATTAAGATTTCACATATGGGTTCCGAAGGGGACACAAACTCTCACACCCTAGAAGTGGGGATGGATTGGAGAACACTGGCACATTAATTTCATAGGACCCAGTATAACCAGGGTCCCTTTGAGGCAGAGTCAAAGACAGAGCTGTCATGAAATTCAGTGCCCACTGCTCAGTAGAATGAAAGTAGTTTTCTGTTCCAGCCTAGTATCCAGTCAGCCTGAGTCAACCTGGACTTATTCTCTGGCATGCGGTCTTTTTAAAACTGTAGTTTATAATTCGTTCTGCTTTTATGATGTGGTTATTAAAATCTTGCATTCTGAGTTGGATTGCCTGGTGTTGAATCCAAGTTTTACCACTTTTGGCAGTAAGATTATGGGTAACTTAACTAACTGGTTTATGTCATCTATTATGCAGTGATAACAATAAAACTTATGAGATTGATGCCGGGATTAAATGAGATAAAACATCAGCATGTTTAGTACGTGTTTTGTTGTTATAATAATAGGTACTATAAACACACAACTAAGTTATTTTTTTTCCCAGAACTCTGTGGAGACATTCTTCTCTTGCTTCTGAATAAAAATTTGAGCAATAATAAAATTATGTCACTCAGTCATAAAATGCTGTCTTTATTTTCTACTCAAAAGGATCATTACTCTGTAATAGTCAAGGTTTTCAATTTCATTTAATACTGCAATGTTTGTGTTTTGAATTCAGTGTTATACACTATAAAATCTTAAACCTGGACTTATTTTTATAAATAATAATTTAATGGTAAATAAATTAATGATAAAAATGAGAAATTTTAAAGTATGCATTTATTTCCAAACTACTTTGTCCCTAGTATGTCTCATATTTAACATGTAGTTTTGTTTTTTTTGAGTCACTGAGAAAATTTTTTGAACCTTTTCATTAATATTCGGTGTTATAAAATGCTAGGTCTTAGGTAAACTACATAATTTTAAATTTCTTTTTTTAGTACTTTCGAAATATTTCATCTTTTTCTTTTTGTATATGGATCAGATCATCTTTCTGATAAATTGGAAGGTATGTAAGATATTTTTTGTTTTACCAAAGGTTATATTTTAAATGTTAATGTAATGCTCCAAAGGCCATAGATAGTATCACACAAACAAATCTTTCCTTTGGCAGTAACCTCAGTTTTTATTATCTGGGAGTTTTATCTATTCTGTATAATTATCTGCTTTTATACTGTATGTTTATTTTTATGTGATACACTATTTTGTCATCTTAATTGACTATTTAGACAATTATACATTTAAGTAAGTTGTTTGCTAATTGTGTGTGTGCCATATAGTGGTGTTATTTGAGTCCTTTTTATTTTTATCATTATTGGATTGACTGAATTAATTCATCAAAAACATTAAAGAAGGATCAGATGGGCTTGTGGTACATACCTATACTCTCATAATTCTGGCATGCTGAGGCAGCAGCATCACAAACTGTAGCCCAGTCTGGGGACTTAGTGAGACCTTGTCCCAAAAATAATGTAAAATAAAAAATTATCAAAGTTCTGGGGATGTAGCTTAGTGGAAGGTCTTGATCCCCAGTACTGCAAAGAAATAAAAAAGAAAGGAAGGAAGAAAAAAGAAAAACCCCTCAAAATCCAATAAGGACTCATATAAGTTATACTTTGTAGCTATTCTACATAGTTCATATGTCTTTATATTTTCTTTATACACAAATGACAATTATTTGGATATAGAATATTTAGATGTATAAAACGGTCTTCAAATATCTTTAGCTGTTGTTTTTTATCTCCTTATTTAGTTGTTGCTATGAGAATTTAAAGCCAGGCTGGTGGGGTTTTGTCGCTGTGTAGCTACATAGGCAATTTAGTCATTATACAGACAATTTGGATTGACTGGATTTACTCATTAAAAATATTATAGAAGGAGCCAGATGGGCATGTGGTACATAGCTATAGTTTCTGCTTGAAATGTACATAAGTTTTCCATGATGTGCTTCCACTTTGGTGGTTTTTATTAATGCCTGCCATCCTTCCTCACTACTACCTACATACACAGCCCAATCATTCCTGACTAATCTGGGTTGGAGGGCAGTCAGTGAGGGTTTTGAGGAGCCAGAGCACCCACCTTGGCCCCTATAGAATGGACATCGTCAGGATCAGGAGCAATCATGTGCTGAATCTCCTGATTTGCATCTAAATGGTTTTACATTTTTACCACTTCTTGAATTAAATAAGTAAAAGTTATTAGTTGCAGTCTTGGTTATAGATTCTTAATTATTTTGACTGTGTTTTGGAAAAAAGGTTTTGCAAGTCTGTGTCTATACTGCCATTTTTTCTGGAAATGAATTTAAAAGGTTAACATTATTAATGTAAATAAAATTATAAGATGCAATTTTTTAATTAGTCTTCTACCACTTAGAATTTTTAAATTTTATGATTACTAGTAAAGCACTGAAAACAGTAGAAAGTACCTATATTGTCAATAAGAAAGGAGATTTAAATTTATTTAGTACCTTCTTATTGCTGTATCCTGAGGTAGGTAATTATTTTTATGTGTTCATTTATTTCTTTCAACCCTGTATAGTATAGGATTGGTGTCCCCATTTTAACGATGAGGAAACTAAACTCACAGAAGTTAAATTCATTAACCCCAGTTATTGAACCAGTAAGTTGCAGGACAGGGCATCAAGTGCAGGGCTATTTAATTTTTAAGGATGTCTGTACATGTATCATAGTGCTGTACAAAAACATGATAAAAATAAATACCAATTTTCAGAAATGAAAATGAGGGGTCAGAGAATAAGACTTATATTTACTGAATACATTTTTTTTCATAATAAACATGGTCAAGTAGTGATATTTTCCCACCAGTATTTGTTCAGTTTACTGTGGCTTTATTTATTTATTTATTTGTATATATTTTTTATTTTAAGGAGAATAAAAAATAATAAAAAAATTAGAAGTGACATAGAATTTCAAAAAAACAAGATGTTATGAATTCAACAATGGTTGTTGGATTGCGTACTGTTTTCTTCAAAGTAGTTGTTCAGATTACCAGATATGAGCATGCAAAATTAGTCAAAAAATATCATTAGAGACTTTTAAAAACAAAGCTTTAACTTATCTACTCTTTCAGTGTTACTGGACTTCTAGATTTGCTCTGAACATTTCTTTTTCAAATCTTGCCAGAAAAACAGGACTTAGTTGAAGTTTCAGGCTGTAGTTTTACATCAAGCACTTCAAGATATTAGTTAATAGCAACTGTTGACAACATCTCAACACTAAGAATTAAGCATGTTTTTTGCTTTATGCTTAATTTTAGTGTCATAAATTTAATGTATTTGTTCCTTAAGTTAAAAATAATTTTTAAATCAGTAAATGCCAACATATTCCTTTTTCTTCTTTTTTTCTCAATACATGTTTTGGTTTCACAAGGACCATTTCAAAAGAAATACCAACCAAAAGATTTTATGCCATCCCTAAAGAAATTCTCTTTCAAAACTTTAGGAACTTCTAAATACTAACAACATCCTCAACAACAGTCACATTTTTCATAAATTTGGGTGCTTTAGATATTACATTATTATTATTTTTAGTCATTTGTGGTCAATTTGAAAATAAGTTATGACTTCTACCTTTCAAATATTATTTTATAGGATTAGTGTCATTGTTTTAGAAACTTCTTGAAGTTCAGAACCTTGTCCTTTCCTCCGTGTAACCTACTTTTGTATCTGAGAACAGGGCACAGCCTTCTAAATTACTAAATAGTATTTGCATTGCTCTTCATTTAGTCACGGGAGTTACTCATGAGTAACTTTTATATACTTAGTAGTGATTTTGAACTTTTGTAGCTCCTACAGCACTATCGCAGATGTACAGTAATGGATATTTAAACATGTAAATAGATATGATAGAATGTAATGGTAACCGACCATCTAGAAAACCAAGGAAATTGTTGATGTTTGGAATCCCAGGTTCCTAGAACTCCCTGAAGTCAAGATCTGTTTCAGTGTTAGCAAAGTGTGGTGCATGTTTGCTTGTACATACATGTGTGCATGTATGAACACACACAAATGCAACCAAACCGAACCGAACGGAACCAAACCAAACCAAACCAAACTAAACCAAACCAAATGAGTATTCTTGTGGGATGAAAAAATGAATGTCATCCTGAAGAAGCTGACAATCTAGAGCTGGAAATAGACTTATAAACGGACACTATCACTGATAGTAATACTCCGACTTTATGAATGTTCAACTTCACACAAGTAAACACATAAATTCTGGAAACGTAAGCATATTAACCAGAATATCTAAAATTACTTAAAAAACAATTCTGTTGAAATGCAGGATTCCAGCTAAGCAGAAATAAGTTTAAAATTAGTATTAGCAACTCAGTTGCTGTTTATGGACTTTCTAATATAAACTAAATGTTTTGCTTTACTTTACATAACGAGGAAGTGATGCCAGTGAGCAGATTATTAATGCTTCCCATTGCTGTGGAAATAAAGTGAGTTAGATGCTTTATTTCCTAGGTCAGGTGTAAAGAACTCACCAGACTTTGTAAATTTCTGTAGTAACTTGGAATTTCTGTTGGAGTCAGTATTTCAAGTCAAAGCCATTCTAGTATTTCCTAAAATCAAGAAAATTTTTAGTAACATACAATATTAAATTATTTTTTTAGTTCCTGCTACCTGGTCCTAAAATGATTTTCTGCTTTCTTACAGTATCAGGATTACACAGAAAACAGTAAAATTGACACTTTAAAATACATCAAATACATCACTATATCTGTATCTATCATATATATATATATATTTCTGAGATTAGAGCAGTGGAGGATAACAGAATTTCAAGAAAATCTCCCTGCTCTACTGGAGAGCATTGCCATTTGGAATGAAGTATGAATATCTGGTAATTTTAGTAATAATACATAAATTAAACAAGTCAAGACAGAAAAGTCCCTGTATTGGTTCGATTTCTCTAGAGGAACAGCATCAGTAGAATGAATATATAAATAAATCAAGGCAAGATAGGGTTACAGGATCAGGTTGGGAGAGACAGGATTATCTGTGCCCTAGAGAGCCAGAGGACCCAGGGGCTGCTCAGTTCAAGAAGCTGAGATCCACAGGACAAGAGGGATCAAGGATGCAGCACCTATCTGAGCCTGGAGGCCTAGAAGCTCCTGGAGAATTGTTGGAATGAGTCTATGGTGAAAGGGTGAAGAAACTGGACTCTGACTTCTACAGGCAATGGCAGTGGCAAAAGACAGCTGATCAGGCCGAATGGAGCTTTTCAAACACAGGCTAGCTTCTTCTCCCTTTTCATTCCATCTGGACCACAATCCAATTGGGTGGTTCCACCCACAAGCACAGTGGGTCTGCCCTGCTCATTTTGCTGGCCTACATGCCAGTCATCTCTAGAAGTATCCCTAGATATCGTAATCTCCTTTGCATTTCCTAACCCAGTGAAGTTGATAATCACAATTACTGTTATGGTCCCCAAGAGAGTGCAGGTGATACATACCTGTGGTAATTAATTTTATGTGTTAACTTCACACAGCCATGGTACACAGATATTTGGTCAAATATTTTTCTAGGTATTTCTGTGAAGATATCTGTATTAGTGTTTCACTACCACAATAAAATACCTTAGATTGGCTGATTTTAGGAAGAAAAGAGATAGATTTAGCTCAGTTTTTGAATCTGAGAGTGCAAACAGCCTGGCCCAGGCTCTGATGGGGACCTGTACGTAGCTGTGCTAGGTGATGGTGGATAGGGACCGTGGGAGTGTAGGGGAAGTGTAGGAAGAGATCCCATTGAATATGGGAGCAGAGAGAGTCTGGGTAGGGTCAGGGCCAGGCTTTTATAGCAACTCTCTTGAAAGGATCAAGAAGGGTCCCATAAGAGCTATCTGAATCCCGGGTGATGTACCAGTGACCGAAGGGCCTCCCACGAGGCTCCACTTCTGCATGTCCCTCAGCTCCCACCTTGCCTTACTAGGCCTACGCCTCTAATACTGAGCCTTTGGGGGAAAACCAGACACAAACCATAGCAGTAGTTTTTAGATGAGGTTACCATTTAAATAAGTAGGCTGATTGCTCACTGTTAAATGGGTGGACCCTGGAGGGTAAGACTGACCTTGCTAAAAGAAGAGGGAATTCTGCCAGATTGCCTGTGGATTTGGACTGCAGTGTTAGCTCCTCCCAAAGCCTTCCACCAGCTGGTGAAGCAGATTTGGAATCGCCAGTCTCTGTAATCACATGAGCCAATTCCTTACAATACATCTCTTATAACACACACACTTATATACATGCACATGTGCATGCACACACATGCACACACATGCGCGCACACACACACACACAACCTATTACCTTATTCTTTTTCTCTGGCGAATGCTGATTAACACAGAACCAGTGACATCTGAGTGCTGTGGCTTGAGCAGCAAAAGATGACAGAAGGCCTGACTACCGTACATCTCTGTCTCACTTCCTTTTCCTGTGCTTAATCTTCTTTCCTAGACGGTAAGCTGGTAGAGGTTGGTGAGAACACTATAAAAGGTCTGGTGTGGATAAAAACTTTGAAGATGAATATCCTTTAATTCTGATGTCTAAAGCAGTTAGAAATTACTTTAATGTTCACAAAAGGGAGGCTTATTGTATGGACGTCTTACTCCACTGGTGGTTAAAGCTTGCAGAGGCCATGGGAAGTCCGTGGAAGTATACTAGATGAACTGTCTAGACTTTGCTCTTCAAGAGTTTCGTGGCATGAATAGGTTACCCAGTATCTCCACAAGTGTTTCTGGTGGTTTTCTTTGGATTAAGCTAAATCTTCAGGCACTCATGAAAATAGGCAAACCTAGTCTGCACTTGTGTGAGTCAGCAGAGTGGCTATCATTGTAGTAACTTGAAAGGAGAACGACAGGCTGATGAAAGGGGCTGATGAAAGTTCTGTTTCTGGATGTGGGTGTCTCTATGTGGACATACCTAATCTAAAAATTTATTGAGCATTATGTGTATAGGTTCTCTCAATAATTAAAACATCTCAATAAAAAATTTTAAAGTGCATATACTCAGTCTTGTAAATACTTTAAAAATTGGTAGGATGCAAAAATCCTAATGTGTCCTAAAGATAAAAAGCAAAACAACAGTAAATAAGCATTTTCCTTCAGTAGTTTTCATTAGAATATTCTATATCCCCAAAAGGCAGACAGAGGTGGCAAAGTCTAGGCAAAGAAAAATGTCTTTGTAGTCCGTTAACTGATTTCCAGTAGATCCCCCTGAATTGTGTTTTAGACCCTTGGTACTGTACTTATGTTTATCTCAGGAATACAGTTGAGGCAAGTGTTTGTATCTGTGAAAGTGCTGTCTGGTGTTTGTTAAGATATGATGAGAAAGCTAGGTAATAGCTGCAGAGCCTTTTATAGACAATAAAAGCAACAGATAGTCTTGTAAAAATATTTTTGAGGCTTCACAGGTCCCACTTGCAAAAATAGAATACTTTAGCATTTCATAAAGCATTTTAGGGACCACAAGCATGCCAGTTTCCTACCTTTCATGCAAGGAGAAGAGTGTGGAGAGAATTTTCACACACATGAATGTGTATTGGAAACAATAGAATATACATTTTTTGCAGACCCCATTTGACTTGTTTAAGAAAATAACAGAATCCAAAATTAGAAGGTTTTTATTAAAAGCACCTGAGTAGCTGAGGAGCATTTTAACTTAAGATATGTTAGTCACTGGGATTAGATATCCATATCTCTCCCTATTCTGCTCTTGTTGATTTCATATTCCTGACCATTCTTTTCTTTTTCCTTATGTAAATATAAAGAAATATGTCATTTAACTCCCGATTTCTTTTAAATGAGAATGCTGGCTAGAAAAGGCAATTCATTAGTCATCACTCAGTCAGTATTCCAGTTTGCAGAAATGTGCATTCATCACCGTGGAAAAGGTTCTCAGGAGCTTCCTTTACATTGATCGAAACAGGTGTTCTCTTTTCGCCATCACGTCAGCTCTCTTCTGAGAATCTCAGATAAGTGGTCCAAATTACATCTAAGAGGAAAACTTGCCAGAGCCTAATTACTTTTCATCAGGGTGCCACAAATAATGAAAGGAAAGGAACACTGGAAGTGTATTGTAGTCTATTTAATCACCATCATTTTAAAAAGCTGATGTAGAATTCCTTACTTCAAGACAAATTGTATAGCTTTGGCAGTAAATTAGGCGTATTTTCTAAACACTAAATTATATTTCTTCTAATTTACATTTGGCTCTGAAAAGCTGACTAGCAATGGAATACAAGAGATAAGGTTTGCAGCTGCCATTTCAAACAGTGCATTTTTGTCTATTCTTCAATAAGCTTCCTGTGTTTCTATTCACACTGAATGAATCCCCTTATCTTTCTTGGTAAGATAAGTTTCATGGGGGCTGCTATCTATGCAGGATTCTGGAAGGTTCCTTCCTTCACCTTGCCTCTCTGTGCTTCATTTCTCCTCACCCCAACCCAAGAGCTAAACTTGTGGAGAGCAAAAGATGATTAGTACGGGTAGAAATAAGGCTTTGTCCAGTGATAAACTATATCCTAGCACAGTGCATAAGAAGTTCTAGTCATCAGGATTTTTGTGTAGCATTTCTCTAGGTTTAGGAATTTAGGGAGAAATTCTAGAACTGAATAATTTTGCTTGAGGCACAGTGGAAAATCTGAGATTGCTGAAATGGGATGTGACTACAGCCTCAACCTGTGATTACATGTGGAAGATGGAGAACTTGCTTCAACTCAGTGTGCCTGCGTTTATTAATCTGTCAAAGTAGAAAATAATACTTAGCCTATAAGAATCGAACAGCATAACAAAAACATCTTCCAGGAGCATGCTTGATTGATAGTAATAATTATAAAGAAAGGCCAGTGCTTTTGGGAGAGTATGTAGATTACAAGGAAGCAGTGAGAAAAAGTGCCCATCCGACGAAAGCGTCTTTAACTAGCATCAGAACCTCCATGCCACTGTTTTTGTAATTATTTTCTGTTTCTTTCCTCAGCTCTGCTGTGACCCTCACTTTTTGTTCTTTTCCGTTCATAGCTCCAAGAACCTCCCAACCCCAGATCTACTTGCTCTTGCACCTTATTGCTAATGACTGTTTCCTTTCTCCTACAGCCAGTTGGGTAGATGAAACTGAAATGCCAATTCATAAAATAAATTTTGCTTTGATGATGCAGTTACTATAGTTTCAAGCTGCAGGCTTCCCTATACACCATATTTCTAAGGCAGAGATTATCAACTGTATCTATAAAGAGATAGACAACATATATTTTAGGCTTTGTGGGCCACACAGTTTCTGTCTCAGCTACTCACATGTGCTGTGGTTGTGGTAAGAAAAGTATAGACAATGTGTAAACAATGAATATGGCTGTGTCCTAACAAAGCTTTACTTGGAGACAGGCTATAGCTCTCCTATGGACCATAGGCTTTCAGCCCCATGAAGACATAGGGATAAATTAAATTCTGCTAGAATTTGAAGGGGAAAACAATCTTGTCATCCAGCTTTCCTCAAAGTTTGTTCGCGGATCCCTAACCTTGAGCCATGAGCTTAGTACCAGAGTCTGTGGCCTGTTAGGAATTGGATGGCCCAGCAGGCCCATTGCTTGCATTATCACCTGAGCTCCACCTCCTGTGAGATCAGTCCCTGCCCGCCCCCAATTTCTCATAGGAGAGCAAACTCTACTTAAACTATATGAGAGGAACTATGTTGTGTGCTCCTTATGAGAATTTAATGCCTAATGATCTGAAGTGGAGCTGAGGTCATGATGCTAGTGCCGGGGAATGTAATTATTATGTATTACAAGTATAAACTAATAAAAAAAAGAAACTATTCCCCACCCAGTCTGTGGAAAGTTTGTCTTTCACAAAATTAGTCCCTGGTGCAAAAAAAGGGGAACACTGCCATAGAGGACTGTCTTTCTGTAACCAAAGGCTACCTAGTTGGTCAGACATTTTTTTTGAAGAGGTCACCAGCACATTAATGCACTAAGTGCCCTGACCTTTTTTAGGAATAGAATTAATAATAGAATAATAGTATACTCATAATAATAATAATAATAGAATTAATAGCATACTCATCAGTTTTTTTATTGCTGGTATAAACTGTCTGATACCTGCAGTATAAAGGAGAAATTTAACTGGTAGTTTCAGGGATGTCAGTTTGTGGTTGGCTGGCTCAAAGGCAGAAACATCATGGTAGAAGGGTGTGACAGAGAAAAGGTACAGGCTGTGTGGAGGCTGGGAAGCAGAGTACAGAGGAAGAGTGCCAGAGAGGAAGGAGTAAGGAGTCAGATCTAGACACCGGGGTGTGTCTCTATGACCCAGCTAGATAAGCCCAGAAATGTGCTTTCCTAATCGCGTCCATGGCTCCCAAGCCAATCAAGTTGATAGTCAAGGTTAACTGTCACAAATAGACTGAAAGATGAAGTTATAAGTGTTCTTGCTATGTGCCCAGAACTATTATAAATGTTCTTGTCTGTATTATATCTCTTATCTTCCCCACCCCGTGAGGTATGCAGTGTTTTCATCCCATTTTTACCTCATGAAGCTGGGGCACTGAGAAGTTATGTAGCCCACCAGATGTGATAGAACTAGGAGAGCTGGAATTCAGATTTGGTAGCTGAGCTCCAAGTCTGTGCTGTCAGCCACCTTCTTCCTCTCAGTACCATCTGGACAGCTGTGAGAGCTGAGAAGATACCTTCCTGCTCAGTTCTCTGTGCACTTTAGAAACACGAGGCCTAGGGAGAGTCAAGTGACTTTGCAAAGATCACAAGCATCATTAATAACTGAGATGAATCTACAGATCACTACCTAGGACTTCCTGGGACTTGAGGAAGTACCTAAAGTAGTCCTTCGTAAAGATATAACATTCTTTTAAAAATGAGAATCCACCTATAATTTACCACCCCTTTATTCTGGATTTTCTTTTTTTTTTTTATTTTTGTTTTTTGTTTTTTGGAGACAGGGTCTTACTATGAAGTTCAGGCTGGCCTTGAGCTCACTTTGTAGCCCAGTCTGGCCTCAAACTCACAACAATCCTCCTGCCTCAGCCTCCCAAGTACTGGTATTACAGGTGTGTGCCACAACAGCTGCATAACCAGCTTCATTTCAATAGAATAAATACACAGTTTGATTTTTAAGTAGTAGATTTCTCCCTTTAACATTCTGATAGGTGGGGCTGGGGATTTAGCTCAGCGGCAAAGCGCCTGCCTGGCAAGCGCAAGGTCGTGAGTTCGGTTCCTGGTACCGGAAAAAACCAAAAAAAAAAAAAAACATTCTGATAGGCAAGCCCTGTCAAACTGCTCATCTGTATCACCAAATCTGAGCCCTTTCTCAGACTCAAAATCAGTGATTCCATAAACCTCATGTATGTTTGACCACTTTAGGGTGCTTAGAATGAATGACTCTGGGCACCATTAGAGATGGTGCCTTACAGACGCTGATTTCATTAGGACCCGGCAGAAGTATTACAGAGGAGACCTCCCAGAGATTCCAGTAGGAAGCCAGCCCTGTGAAGCACTGCTCTAGACGCTCATTTAGTTTTGTCTGCTGAAGTGTCCAGCTGCATTAACAGCTAACATTTAAATTATTACATAACAGGAACTTAAACTTATGCTCATGGTCTATCAGTTATAATTAAAAAATGGGTGACCACATTCCAAGCACGAATGGAACTTTACTATTGCTGATGAACTATGCAGTACTGGCAGCTATAATATTCCATCAGTTCTGTATGAGTGAGACCTTTGGATTGACATGCGTAGCTGCAGGACCAAACTGAACAGGACTGAGGGAATCTGATAGGTTGCTGTGAATCAGCACAGCTCAACTAGAAGTAGCTTTGTACTTTTTATGTGGCTTTCTTTGTAGAAGAGAATGAAAGTGGAACAAATAAGGACTTTGAAGGACAGAGTTTTACCACCATTCTCCGCTTACTTACAAATATATAATTATTTATAATATAAGACTTCAGAAAAGCAATCTTGTATAGTAGAACTGAGTATAGAAATAGACCATCTATGAGAACAAATTGAATAAAAATCACCAGGGACTTAAGACAGTTTAGTTAGTACTACTGAACACTAAGTATGTCTTTAAGTTTTCTGGCAGTTAAGGAAAAAAGGAAACATGTGGATTACATATTATGGCTAAAAACAACTTTCACATTTGTCTGGAGAGAGAATTGTTATGTTTGAGCTAAGCTCATCCGATAATTTAACACATATGTCCTTGGGATACTACATTTGAAAATATCTTAACCACAGTTTTGTAAAAGTCACACAAATGGTGTGCAGTCATTGATAGTTGAATGAACCAGCTAAACTATCTTGAACTAGGAAGGACGTTTCTGTAGTTGATCATTCATTCATTCATTTGTTTCTTCAATCATATATTGCTTTTAACCTTATGGTGATACAGTGTTAGGTTCCAGGGATATGGAGGTGAAGAAAATCTTGTTCTAAATGGGCCCAAAGTACAGAGGAGGAAAACCAATAATCCAGAATAGAGAACCGGGAGCCTCAACTAACTACCTGTGTGGTTGCACATATCTTTTTTAAAAATTAAGTTTATGGATACATTTTCGATATACATAATTATCACATTCATCATAGTGAGTTTGTACCTGTACATGATAGATCTTGATTCTTCTTTTTTTCCCATTACCTTACCCTCCCTTCAACCCCCTTCTGCTCCTTATTTACAAAAGCTTTATTTCAATTTTCCTTTTCTTTCTTGCTTTTTATCCATTCCTTCTATCCCTCTCCCCTCCCCAGTTCCCCTTACTGTTTGAAGATTTTCTTCCTATTTCACAATATCTGTTATACACTGTGTTCCTTATTTACACTTTCAGTTTCTTACACCAGGAAATAATGTGCTATTTAAATGTGTGTGTCCAATTTATTTCACTTAAGAGTATAGTCTCATGGTGCATCTGTTTACCTAGAAATGTCTCATGTTTATCCTTCTTTATGGATGAGTAGTATTCCATTGTAGAAAAAACCCACATCTTTATCCACTTATCAGTTGATGAGCATTTGAGTTGTTTCCAAGATTAAGCTGTTACAGACTGTGCCCATAAAAACATGGGTTTGCATATATTGCTGTGGTGTGATGTTTTTAATTCCTTCAGGGGAATACCAAGAAGGGGAATAGCTGGGTCAAATTGAACCACTAGGTTTCAATTTTTGAGGAATGTCCACATTGATTTTCACAGTGGTTGGACCAGGCTATACTCCCACCAATAGTAGAGAACTATTTTTTGCCCCACACCCCCAACAGCACTTGTTGTTTGTTGATTATTGACCATAGCCATTCTTTCTAGAGTGAGATAGAATCTCAGCATTGTTTTAATTTGCATCTCTCAAATGACCAGTGATGTTGAACACTTTTTCATATATTTATTTGCAGTTTGTACTTCTTCATCTGAGAAATGTCTATTCATTTCAGAAGCACATTTTTGGTTTGGGTCTTTAAATGTTGGGGTCTGATTTTTTTTTAGTTCTTTATATATTCTAGATATTAGTCCTTTATCTGAGGAACACATGGAGAAAATTTTTTCCCACTCTGTGGGTTATCTCTTCACTCTGTTGTTGATTTCTTTTGCTGTGTAAAAGCTTTTTAATAAGATGAGATCACAGTTGTTGATTCTTTAGAGCATTTCCCATGCAATCAGGGTTTTGTTCATGAAGTCTTTGTCTACATCCATGTATTTGAGAGTTCTACTTACTCTCTCTTCCAGCAGATTTATTATTTCTGTTTCAATATTTAGATCTTTGATCTATATTGATTTTATGATAAAAATCTTACAGAAAATTGGAATAGATGGCCTTTACTCAATCTGATAAAAGTTCTCTATGACAATCCAATAGCCAGTGTCATACTAAATGGTCAAAAACTGAAAGCTTTCAATCTAAAATTAGGAACAAGACAAGGATGTCTACTATCATCATTCCTATCCAATATAGTTCTGGAAATGTTAGAGCAATTAGACAAGAGAAGGAAATAAAAGGAATAAAGATAGGAAAGGAAGGAGGTAAGTTATTATTTGTGGATGACATGATACTCTCCACAGGAGACTAGAGAAACTCCACCCAAGGACTTCTAGATTTAATAACGAAATCAGTAGTGTAGCTGGATACAAATTCAGTGCTCAAAAATCAATGGCCTTCCTGTACACAAATAACAAACTCACTGAGAGAGAAATTAGGGAAACCTCATCTTTCACAACAGCATCCAAAGAAATGAAATATTTATGAATCAGTCTAACAAATGAAGTAAAAGGTCTTTATACTGAAAACTACAGTATTCTGAAGAAGAAGATTGAAGAGGATATTCGAAAATGGAAAGCTATCCCTTGCTGTTAGGTAGGAAAAACCAATGTAGTGAAAATAGCCATACTCCCAAAATTGTTATACAGATTTAATGCAATCCAAATCAAAATACCAGCAACATCCCTCACAGAATTATAAAAAACAACCCTAAAATTTATTTGGAACTAAAAGAAACATACAATAGCAAAAGCAATTTTGGACAACAAAGGCAAGGCAGGAGACATCACAATCTCTGACTTGAAATTATACTATAAAAATACTGAGACAAAAACAGCATGGTACTGGCAAAACACAGACATGAGAATCAATGGAACAGATTAGAAGATGAAGAATCAACTCCAAACACATGCATCCAGCTTATCTTTGATAAAGGAGCCAAGCACATTTCCTGGAAGAATGATAGCCTCTTTCATAAATGGTGCTTAAAAAACTAGCTTTCCACATGCTGAAGAGTAAAACTAGATCCATGTCTCTCACATTTCTTTAACAAAGGTATGAATGAGATCTCATAAGAACACAAAGGGAGAACTCAGAGAGCCTATGGAAATCTGGAAAGATGGAGTCATCTGTCAAGTTAATAATATCCCTTACTTATTGCAGGCTGATCAGGTCTGCAATCTCCTGAATGAGTGTATGGTGAAGGCTAAATAAAAAGAGGCAAATAGAATGCTTGCAGGGCTCCAGGAGGATCAAAACCCTCTCAGAGAATTTGAGATTCTCTCAGGGCTAGGCCTAAGACCTTCTCTGGGTGGCCCGTATTTATTTAGTTATCAGGAGAAGGGAGAGGAGTACTGAAGAAGGGCAGAACCACTCAAGGACTTTTCCAAGTAAGGTATTAAATTAATCCACCCAGGAGGGAGATGCCTGAGGCTACAGTCTTTATCTAGTTGAGGTTGGATCCAGGTGTCCTTGGCTGTGATCTTGTTTTATCCTTTGAGGCTTTCTGGCTCCATCCACCATTACACGCCTTAGTAGGGATTAGTGACTCACAGAGGTTCACTTACTGTGAGTCCACTGCCCATCTCCGGACAAGGAGCCTAGACCTTGGAAAGACTCACAAGTAAACATGAAAAGCCAACTGGTTAATTTAAGTCCTGCTCAGGGCTGCTTCATAGTGGTTTCCGTCAATCATCTCAATCAGACAGAGGAGCAGTGTAAATTCTTTCTAAGAGGAAAGCAGCAGAAGAGACAGGAAAAGGAAATTACATGGCACTTTAGGAAAGTTATGAATGTCTCCCCTAAAGTGGATGGTGGGATTCACGTGGTGTTGTGGTATTAGAGACTTCTGTAGGGGTCAGACTCCCAAGGGTTAGGTCAGAGAACTGAGACTTCATATGGAGTGGTGAGTAATCGTCTCAGTATTTTAGGCAGAGGAGTTACATGATTTGTGTTTTAGAAAGGTATTCTGGTGAAGAGTGGATAAAAGACAGACTGGGAGGTCACTTATGCTACTGATATAGTTTATTAAGTGTTGATGAAATGAAGAAAAGCAATGGTATTGGAGATCAGGTGAAGGAGCCTACAAATATGTGTAAGAGCAACTTGCTTGGTGAGTCACAGTCTGAATGACGGTGGGGACACGGCAAGGTGAGGGAGGAGCCAAGTGAAGTTCCTTGGGTTAGGTGACTGAGTGGCTCATAGCACAGTTCCTGGGTATTGAGAACAATAGAAACATTTGTGGGTTGGGAACAAAGAGTGGGAGGTGGTGAATACGAGTTTATTGGTATTTATGGGGCATTCAATGAAGAAGTTCCATAGGATTAAAATCTGATCTAAAGGTGACAGATTCGAAATTTACCAGCATATAGATGATTGTTAAATCAATGGAAGATAGTAAGATACATAGTAATATATAAACTGAAGAGTCACCAGAGTTTGTAGCTCTGAGCAACACACTTTGGAGGTACATAGAGAGCACAGAGTTCATGAAGAGATAGAAGCAAGATAAAAATAAACTAGGAGTGTGTGTGGGGTAATGGGAGTGATGAAAAAGACACACGTCACCACCTCGTGATGTAATCTGGGGCAAAGATAGAAAGGAAGTGTACATTAAATTGCCTCTGTGAAGTAACAGTTGTGTCAGGTGGGACTTTGTAGGTGATGAAACGCTGGCTGCTGGACTGAATTTTCTTTCTTTTTTAAACTATTATTAATTTTTGGTACTGGGAATCAAACTCAGGACCTTGTGCTTGCCATGCAGGTGCTTGTGCCACTGAACTATATCCCTGGCCCTGGACTGAATTTTTTCTTTTTTTTATTTTAAAGAAAAGAAAAATAGACAATAAAAACAATGTATAAAATTTCAACAGAAGACTGTAGGAGAATAACAATGGTTAGAATATTGCATATTGTTATCTTCAAAATAGTTGCTCATATTACAAGATATAGGTATGAAAAACTGATCAACAACATAAGCATAAAACTTTCTTTGAAATCAACTAATAGCAATTTTCTTAATAGGAACTATCAATTATATTTTTAAAGGAATGCCTACTTTAGAATCAGATGTGAGATTTGATTAAAAATGGTGAATATTTAAATTTTAAAAATTTATTGCAGTAAAAGGCCATTAATCCCCTTTACAATGCTCTCCATCACTTCAAACACACCTATCTCATTATTCTCACCACTTTCTGAAGCAGTTCTGGAAGCCTTCTTTCCAGAATGAGTCCTCCAGTTGCTCTGTTATGGCTGCCTTAATGTCCTAATTAATTCAAAACATGTACCTTGCATGATCATTTTAACTTTGGGGAAGATTCATAAATTGCGTGGTGGCAGATCTGCTGAAAAATGTGGGTGAGGATCACCATAATGTTTATATTTGACAGAAATTGTCATGCCCGAGGCAATATGTGACACAGACTGTTGTCATGATCAGGATGAAGCTGTCCATTTTCCAGGCCATTTTCTATGCATATGTTTCTTAAATGCTCTAATAAACCCTTGTAATACTTAGAGTACATACTAGTGTTCCTGGGTGCAAACTCAGTTTACATAATTCCATCAAGGTAAAACAATGAAGTCAGTATCACATTGGTGCTGGACTTTGATTGATGTGCTTTCTTTTGCATGAGGAGAACTGGATGATTTCCTTTAAGACCTCTGAACCTTAATCTCAGTATCATGACCACAGACCCAAGTTTCATCTCTTGTGATGACATTTCTTAAAAAGCTGCAATCTGAAGTAGTGTGATCATGTAACTCCATTGACACTGATGTTAAAATTTCTCATGCTAATGTGTTATTTGTGATCTATGATTTCTGGTGTACTTTAAAACACACCTTCTGTGTATGCAGCTCAACCTAGACTGATGGCACCGAACAAGTTGGAGCTTATCAAGCACTGTTATTAAGGTTTTGTATGACTCTTTTTGTGTTAAATATCCATGCCTTTACACTGAATGGCACTAGGCAGTAGCATTCTCTCTATTTTTGATCACACCTCTATGTTTCAGAACTTTGAGATCCAAACTCTTTCTAGCTCAGATGAAATCTTCACACACTTGAACCCAGTTGTGACTGCAGAATAAAGTTCCTCAAAACTGTTGAAAATAAGCATTTGCATAAAACAAGGTGGAGATGACAACATCTCCGACTATGAAACATGGAAGAGGTAATTTTTGTTTATAAAATGGTGACACTAATTTTCATCAATTAAGCACTTCACTGAATAGAAACTAATTGTGCCTAGTGGAACCAATGATCCCAAATAACATTGCATTCTGAAGGTCTTGCTAGGATGAAGTAACTCCAAATGAGTGTCATGTATATGAATGCACTTTCATGATGAATAGGGTCATTTGAGATTTATATACTTATAACATGACAGTTTTCATTTAGGCATGTTTGATGTTTAACTCGCCTTGTGAATTTTATTAGATTACATGTTTGACTGCTTATTTCAGGCCTTTCCTAATTAGGAATAACGTTAATAAGGACACCTGGTTTCTTCTTCCATATCCATGGATTCTTAAGTTCCTTGAAGAAGACAGAGGCCTTTTTTATTTGCACATCCTGATGAGAGATTAATGATGCCCATGATTTCTTCTGGACAGTATGAAGCACACTCTGTGCACCCCAGTTCCAGGATGAATGAAAGAAGCAAAACTGCCCACGGATTTTGTAGCTTTCACTATCAGATTTTTAGTTGTGCATCTGTCTTGTTTCCACCATGATAACTACTCATTTGTCATAGAGGAGAGGAGGTGTTTATAGTTTGTCTTTTTGAAAAGTTATCTACTTCATGACCTTTTTGATTGTAACACTAATAATTGCAGCAGAGTACCAACAATGTATGTTCCTCGGTGATCCATAAATTTCAAGTCTTATGTGCATTTCCCCTGTTTTCTGGGTCCATATGTAAAAAATCATGGACTGCAATTTTTATATAACACAAAGGGAATTTTAGGTCTTATCTAGAGGCTAGTAAGCACTATCCATAAGGAGAAAAAGAAAGGAATGTTTTATAACCAAGGAAGGTCACTGGATAAACACAACCGCTTGGTTTCCTGCAGATTCGTCACTAGGAAGCTAAGAAAGAGGCCTAAAGAGCTTTTCAAATTTCTTTAACTGCAGAATTTTTGAAAACAATGCCCCTCTGCATTGTTAATGTTAGATTTCTTATATCAGCATCAACAATAGAGATACAGTGCTTGTTTTTGTATTTACTCTAGCAGCAGAATTTTACTTTATTTGCTTCGTACTGGACCGAAGCATTATGAATGCTGTCAAACTATTATGATGCATAGCAGTATCTAGATCAATATTACAGTGCTTGTTGCTACATAAAGTGTGGCCAGTGGCCATCAGCCTTGTTATTACTCAGCACCTTGTGAAAATGCAGAATCTCAGGCTCAGCTTAGATTTACTGGATCAGTGTATGTGTACTGATTGGCTTACCGGGAGTGGATTTGGTGAAGAAAATGTATTTTACAATGTCATATTGGTAAGGTTGGAGTCATTTTTAAATATTCCTTTTCCCTCAATCATTACCTACAATTAACATGCAGGTTCTGTTGATTCTTCTGCTCATGGTCATTTTGGATGCATCTGCCTTTTTCTCTGCACCACAAACTGTATTCCAAAGGTGTTCTCTCTTTCTGGATAGTTTCCTGCCCATCCTCTTCCCACATTATAGCCACAGCCATTTTTTAAAACCTTAGCTGGGTGTGGTGGCGCACGCTTGTAATCCCAGCACTCGGGAAGCTGAGGCAGGAGGATCCTTGTGAGTTCGAGACCAGCCTGGGCTACAAAGTTAGTTGAAGGCCAGCCTGAACTGCACAGTGAGACCCTGTCTCAAAAAGACAAACAACAACAACAATAAACCCTAAATAAGTTCATGCACTCTATACTTAACAATTCTTCACCGATACTTCATATATTACTACGCCACTTCCCTAGCACATCCTAAGGTACTTCGTGGTGGTTTTTATCTGTCTGATACCACCTTCCTGATGTTCATCTCACTTCCCATCTTTAGATTTTTCATAGTTCCTAAATAAAATACTGAATATATGACTCTTGCATCACAAGGACTTTGTAAACCTTGCTACTTTTCCTATGTGAGGTCTCTTTTAATGTCACCTTTTAGAGAAAACCTTCCCTGAAACTGAAGTCTATCTTCCCCATTATTCTCTATTTTAACTCTGATTTTTGCCCTCACTAGCTCACTGTAAATGAAGTCTAGAAATTTTATACATTATGTATATTTACATGGTTGTTGCCTGCCTTCCTCAAACAGTGTAGGCTCAAATGAAGGCATACTTTGAGTGTCTTGTTCGCCGTTGATAGCTGAGTGACTGACAAAAAGCAAGCATCATTACATGTTTATTGAATAGGCAGGTGACTTTAAAACAAATACAAACATTTCATGTGTTTAGTATTTTGTTACTTCTTTGAGCTTCTGTGGTACCTAATTCATTTTGCAAGTGATTGATTTTAAGAAAATCCTTTCCAAGTTCATTATGTGAAAAAATTTAACGACATTTTACTCTTTCTCAGGAAGCATAGCACTGAGAACAAAATTAACACATTAAGGGGATATTTTAATGGAGCATTTTGTTAAATTTTTATTGAGGTAACCAATTGACTAGTCTGTTAATGTTGATGTTTGTGTTACCTTGTGGTTGCCTTTGAGAAACAAAAGTGTGCTAGTTGCCTTTTTTATCACCATAATTTCTTAGTATGGCATATAAATCAAATTTCAGGGCAACAAATGCTCATAAATAGATCAAACTCTCTGGGAATCAAGAGCCTTAAGGTGTAATGAGCTAGTGGGTTGGGAGTATAGCTCAGTAATACAGCATGTGCTTAGCATAAAGTTCTGCTTTTGATCCCTAACAAACACCGTAAGAGTGGGCTGTAGTGGAGCACACCTGTAATCCCAGCACTCAGGAGGCTGAGGTAGGCATATAAATCAGGGTTGCCAGGAGTTTGAGGCCAGCCTGAACTACATAGTGAGACCCTGTCAAACAAACAAACAGCACAAGAGAGACAAGGTAGAGGGAAAGGGAGAGGGAGAGGGGCAGGGCAAGGGGAAGGGGGAGGGGGAGGGAGAAGAGGGAGGGGGAGGGAGAAGAGGGCGGAGAGGGAGAGAGCTAGGAATGAGGAGAAAGAGGGAAGAGAGGAGAGGAGAAGAGAAGATGAGAGGAACCTAAAAAAAGTTATGAGCTCAAATCTCACCTGTGAGTCTGAGAGACTGCTCTTACACATTTCAGGTGATTCTCCATCACAGTCTGTTCTGCCAAAACCTTGTAGAGGGGCCTAACACTGCATTGCATTTATGCACACTAGACGCCTCTGAGCTTTAGATCAGGAAGGAAGTCCGAATGGTCCAGTAGAGGCACTCAAGTGATAAATTTTCACCTTTCATGACATGAATGAGGGACAGAAGGTGGGTACTATTGTGTTTAAGAGATCATTTGGCAGCCGGGCTTGGTAGCACACGCCTGTAATCCCAGCACTCTGGAGTCTGAGGCAGGTGGATCCTTGAGAGTTCGAGACCAGCCTGGGCTACAAAGTGAGTTCAAGGCCAGCTTGAACTGCATAGTGAGACCCTGTCTCAAAAAGACAAAAATAAATAAATAAATAAATAAATAAAGAAAAAGATCATTTGGGGCACCACAATCACATGATAGTGGTAGCTGTAGAGTTTCACATATCAGAAAAAATGGTGAAAAATATCCGTTAAATGTTTTAAGTATCCTCGATGTACTTATTCGAGGAGTCTGGGGGTTGCACAGGTATATTTTAAACCTGCCTGTCTAGGCCTTTATTAGTTTGCTAGCGCTGCCCTGACAAAGTGCCATAAACTCGGTGGCCTACACCGGAGAAGTGTAGTGCTTTGTGCTTCTGGATGCTGAAACTTCACCATCAAGGCATCTGCAGGGTTGGCGCCTTCTGGGAGGTGAGAAAGATCTGTGCCAGGCCCTTCTTTCTTGCAGGTTGCTGTCTTCTCCCTGTGTCATTTTGTGTCATCCCCATGTCTGTGTCCCGTTCCCCTCCGTAGAAGGACACTAATTGCGTTAGATCGGGTTAGTGCCTCCTGGCTGACTCAGTTTAACTCGATTGCTTCTGTAGTGATCCCACCTCTAGGTCGCATTCCGAAAAGCTGAAAATCAGAACTTTAACATGAAATTTTGGGGGACACAATTCAACCCACAAGAGACCTTCATAATTAATTAATTAGTTATATGGCGCCTGGCAATAGAGGCAGTAAAAACAGTCAAAATTATTTGCTTCATTTGGCTGTAAAATATATCACACATCCAAAAAATATAGGAAACTAACTGCACTTACAGAAATTAGAATGTGCTGTATCCACACATAGTCTGTGACCCATAGCAAACTGTAATAAAGCTATGGTTTAATAAAGGAGTTAGTTAGTATCATTCTCCAAATTGGAATTTGTCTTTGAGCAGTTATTCAGTCTTAATTGGAGCCTGTTACAAGCACCCTGTCGAGGTCGAACTCTGACATTAATAATTTCACACTTGATGCTAGAGGAAAAATTTTTAGCACAAGAAGCTATGTGTGCTAATGAAGCTTGGAACTTACTGGAGGTTGATTTTCATGTTTCTTTTGCTTTCTCACTAATGAGGCCTAAATTAAAGATGGATAGACTTGTTTCATTGCTCATTGCTCAATAGCCAAGTCACATTTTAATTTCACATTGAATTGCCCATAAAATATTAAATAAGGTAAATGTAGCACAATTTATACAGATTAGGAAATGTACTATATATACATATATATGTGTGTATATATATATTTTTTTTATTTTCTTTTTTGCTCCTAAATCCTTTGCTGGGGTTTGAAAAGAGCCTCAGCAAGATCTGTTTTCTGTTTTTGAAATGGTGCTCTGTTGATACAGCTAGGAAGAGGGCACTAAAGTTGTGTAATTGCATTCTCTTGGTGTGATAAATAAACAAAAGGCTATGTTCATACGTCACTCCCATTTTCCCTGATGTGCTCCTAATCTGTTTTTCTTCTACAGACATGAGATAATGCTAATTTTCACCTTCAGGGAAAGGTTAGTCTGCCATTTCTCATGGCCATGCGTGATGGCGTGTCCAATGGGAGGTCTGTATAATGGACTTGTCTCCTGGTATCTCTTGTCCTTTCCACCCAGCTCCTCCTGTCAATACCCTGCGTTGTTTTTCAAAAAGTGTGTGGATTCTCATTCTGCCAGATGTCCTCATTATGGCCACTGAGGCCTGCTTTGACTGACAGCTAAGGTGGAGCAAGTGCTGTGATTCACGTGTTTAGGTAGCTGTCCTACCACCGGCCTGGCGCTGACGGTGGAAGCAGACAGTGTAGCTTGCTGTGCCTACTTGGAACCTCAAATCTAGAGTCACTCAGATGAAGTAAACTGACTGTGATTTGCAGTCCAAGACAGTGAAGTTCTAGAATGTCAGCCTCCCATTTATTTTCCCTGGTCTTTAGCTAAGTTGTGATAGTACTGGGATGGATTTTATTTAAACCTAGTCTTGTTGAATCACAGCAAAAATAGTAAAAATAGAAGTTTTTTTCTGTAAAATTTCATTCGTAATGGATATAACTATATTAAATGTTGTGACTCACATGGTTATTTAGTTTGGACTTTTTAGAAGGTAGTACACAATACATGTATGGACACACATTCTTTGTTTTAACTGCTCATTAAAGTTCCCATTTCTCACTCGATGTTTAAGAATCATTTTTTGTCTTGAAACTACTTTTGGGGAAAGGTGTGGATTTAACTTTGCATTTACCCATGTAGAGCGAGTGGGGCCATTCCCTCTCATCTCCAAGTCTTCACTGCTTTTAAAAGGTATGGAGGTCAATATACTAAGCTTATCTTACTGCTCACTGAGCACGCCAGTTTAGTCGGTCTGAAATCTGCCTGTGTAGGTAATCTGGTTATTTTCTTAAACAACAGTGACAATAGGCAGGCAGCACTTGGGAGGCTGAGGCAGGAGTATCTTCATGAATTCAAGGGCAGCCTGGGCTACATAGTGAATTTAAGGTGAGCCTGGACTACATAGTGAGACCCTGTCTCAAAAAATCAAAAACAGCAACAACCAAAGGTCTACAGAATCATAAGCTTCCCTGCAGAGCCCCTTTAGCATACCTCTGGGATATATTCTTAAATAGGTGCCTTTATATAGGTACCTCATGTAATATTAATGCAAGGATAGGAACGTTTGTCTGGGTCAACTGATTGAGCACAGCAGTTTCTTTGAACTTTCCAAATAACCAAGAGTAGGGCAGCCAGAAAACGCTGAGATAACCCAAACTCTATGGTAAATTTTTCATAGAATAATTCTCTGGAAGTTTTATGATATAATTTAGAATATAATTTTAAGGTAGAACTTTTGTTCCTTCATTGGGTGTGGAGGACCACCTGGGTGACTGTCCTTGAAGGAGGAGCAGTTGTCTCCATTTTGGCTGAACCTGACCCTATGTCCATGTACTGATGTGTACAGAGCTGGCTAGGAGTTTTCCTTACCCCTCCAACTGGCTTTAAGCAATGCATATCAGTCTAGCTGAGGTGATGATGGTAGTCTTTGAAGATGGCAGGCGTGTTTCCCCAGACCCTCACCCACTGTTTCCTTGTGTGAGCCAGGACGAGACAGGATGAAGAGCCAGTGCTCCATACTGCTGGCTGGGACTGAGCCTCGGGATACAGGCTATGACTTCCTGGGGCTTGAAAGATTGCACATCAGAGCTGAAGCACCGACTCCAAAACCCTACATACTGTCTCAACTGTGTTATGCAGAGTACTCTTTCTGCATAGCCTTCTCTGCATTTGCAGAAGTGATTTCAGGCCTCCTACATAGCCTTGATCATGACACTCACCTGCTTCGCACGATTCGCACAGTCGCTCATCCTCAAGCCAGTCCTTTCTTCATGAATGAATAAATCCTGGGTTTGAGCTTGGGTTGAGACGTTTCTTCCATATAGCAGTCATCGTGGCTGGACTTAGGACCGCTCATATACAGATATGCCTTAGTGTCTTTACTCTCGCACTGGAAGTGGTAGATTGGAATTAACTGGCTAGAATTCCAATAACTTTTCATGGAATTACAAATATAAACCTCCTGGGCTGTGAGGCAGACTAGGAAGGGCTTTCTATAATTGTGTGTTTGAATTTTCTTAGGCCTTAAATCAAAACTAAATTAACAGGATATTTATTCTCTAATTTTATGTTTTGTTTTGTTTTGGTTTTTGTCTTTTTGAGACAGGGTCTCCCTATGCAGTTCAGGCTGGCCTTGAGCTCACTTTGTAGCCCAGGCTGGTCTCGAATTAGCAAAGATCCTCCTGCCTCAGCCTCCCGAGTGCTGGGATTACAGGCATGCACCACCACGCCTGGCTCTAAATTTTATTTTTCAATAAACTTCTATTCACTGTACCAAAATTCTGATATTAACAATTGTTTAAGCTACTGCTGACATTGATAAAAGACTAGCTATAAGATGAAATGAGTATGGATTTTTTTCCCACAGTATTAGGGATTGAACACAGGGCCTTTGCACTAACTTACATCCCTCTCTTTTTAAAAAAATTTTTTAAATTTTAAGACGAGTCTCACTAATGCCAAGTTGCCCATGCTGATCTTGAATCTGTGATCCTCCTTCCTCAGCCTGTGGGAGTGCTGGGATGATAGGCATGTGCCACCGTGCCTGGCTACAAATGGACTTGTAACGGTGTCAAATTATTCTCTTGTGATAAGTGAAAGTTTAATTACTATTTAGAAAGTACGTCATGCATCTTGTTACCTCTAGTGTATCCTGTAACTAGAAATAGATCATATACTATTAGAAAACAGACTAAAATAGGATGTATGTCAAGGGCGCTTTAGCTGTCTGATTAAGCAGAATGCACTGATTTGCCTGTTTCTAGTGAGGCTAGTCCTCATTCCACCTCCTGTGCAGTAGCTCAGTACCGTAGCTTTAATCCCCGACCCTTGCATGCAGTGCTTGTTTTCAGAGTTTAAGGCAGAGTTCTCTGTCTCCCAGATCCAGAACACCTCATACTCATTTAAGTACGGACTCTAACTTCTAGCATATTTGGCGAAGGAGTCAAATATGTTATGAAAAAGTTGGAAATATCTGATACATAAACTGGTGTTTATATAAGATAAGGTTATGTGGATGTGCATTTTAAGGGCATATTTACATCAGAAAAATAATGTAAGAAATACGTATATTAAGGCACCAAATTAGGGTTTGTCTATGTTTAACTTGTTCTGAGTTTTCATTTTAAAAAACGTTTGAAGATCAGAGCAGAGCAAGATGGCAGAATGGTACCTCTTTTACAATCACGTAATTCTATGTGTGTATGGGCTGCGCTTAGGGATTCTGCTACTCTTTGTATGAACTGCTCCTACCTTTTATGCAAATCTTGCATGAAGAATTGGCCCGTCACTTTATTTTTGCAATTATTGACTAGTTGTATTAAGTGCTACCCACTCAAAGTGCAATATTCAAGAGAACTCTGAGAACATTTGGAGTTTAGCTCACTTTTCATGGATATTCTTTTTAATCTTTTGCTAGTCTACTTTAAGATTTTTCCAGTAAAACATTCATTACTGTTCAATAGGTCATATTGCTTGGTTTGATAACTTAGGTGTCTAGTTCTCCTCTTTCAGCATAAGGTGCTTTTGGGTGCTCAGCACAGTCCCAAAGGGTGTGTATTTATGGGAGCCCCAAGCCAGCACCCCATGATCACTCAGCAGGTTCCTGGCGGAGGAATAGGGCATAATGGAAAAAGAGATGGAACTTGTAGATTGAAGCAGGTCCTGCTTCCCCTCAATGGCCAGAGGGAAGTGATGATAACCCAGGGCCCCGTGACATTTCTACCCATGCAAAGATGACCCACTCAGCTGACGAAGTCCGGGTCAATCACAGCTGCTGACATCCTACGTATGTCCTACCCATCGTCTTTCTCGGAGTCTCCAGGGTCTGTGGAGTATCTCCAGGTTTTGTGGTGTCAGGAATAAAGCGCAAGGCCTTTGGATCCTGTGCTTGTTTCCAGTGCCACAAAATCTTTCTCGGGTTTCTAACTTTTGTCTTTTATTCTTTTATTTTTCCATAATAATTCTCAATAAGGATTTCCACAGGAAATTTTTTTTTAAAAAAATCTTTTAGATAAGAACCTAAGCAGCCAAAAAAGATTGATCTTCTCCTTTAGAGTAGGTAGAGCTCAAGTGTTAGGAAGATGGTGCCAGATCTTGTGAGAAAATTTCACTGAAGATAAGTAATACCTGCATTTGAGGGTTTGTCAGTTGCATATTTGTGTTATAAGCCTCCCTGACAACAGTGGTCAAAAAAGAAAAGGCAAGAAGCAAAAACAAACTAGATTCTTATAACAAAATAGGTAAGTGTTATATACATTGCAGCATTCAAACAAAGAATTACGAGATCAATGAAAATTAGCTGAAGGGTCAGTATAACATAATACAAAGTACCAAAATAAGTAAATTATCATAATTTGACATAAATACCCCTTCTGTTTATAGTACATCCACTAGAGTGAGACCCATTGAAATAATAATAATTATTATTATTACTTTGAGTGGGAATCGAACTCAGGACCCTGCACTTGCCAGGCCAGGCGCTGTGCCCCTGAGCTATATCCCCGGCCACAGGTAATACTTTAATTGAATTTTCTCCTTACAAAATTCCTGTGATTTACCATCATTCTAAAGATGAGCACAACAAAAATCTTAGAGATAGATAACTTGATATAACATCAGAAAATCACTACCAGTTGCTATTGGAAGCATTGTGCTAGAATTGGCGCTTGAAACCTGTCTTTTTCTGCCTTGTGGTAGTATTCTTTCTATTATTATCACACTGAAAATGATACAGTCCTGTACAGCTGCCTAATATAACACTTTTGTGTTACTCTCTGAATCTTCCTTTATATGCATATGTACACATGGAAATATGATTTAGTCTATCATGCTATTGTCAAACTCTCTGGGTCAGATAGATTTGTCCTACTACTCCTATTCCACAGTCCCTTCCTCTGAATGAATGGTTAGGAGTTCTACATCATTTGTGTTCTCCCAAACCAAGGCATTGCTGACATTTTGGACCGGATATCTCTTTGTTGTGGAGACCTGTCGTGTTTACCGTAGAAGTCTCAGCAGCTTCCATGGTGTTAATCTTCTAAACACACACACGTAGCACTACTTAGTGAGAAGATCCAAAATGTTTACATAGTTATTGTCAAGTATCTGCAGAGTAAAATTGGCCCAGGAGAGAGCTAGTGTTCAAAACTCATGTGAGAAACTATCAAAAAATGTAATCTCTCCCTCAATTTCCTTCCTGCATGTTAGGAATTACAAGCAATTTATTGCTTAGGCATTGTATTAGTCAGAATGAGACACATTTATGCTGTGATAACAACGCCCAAACCGCCTTACCATGACAAGCTGTTCTTTAGCACAGCTGCTGTCCCTGAGGTCGCTCGCCATTCCAGGTGGCTTCGGTCAGTCTTCTAGCCGCTCAGTACGCACAGGTGCTTTTGCGATCATTATGACAGGGAGAGAGCATTGATCGTCATTACGCAGTATTAAATACCTTCCTCAAGAATGGCATGTATTACCTCAGCTCACACTTCGTCGAGCAAAACATGGTTGACTGGCCATGTCTAATTTTGAAGTTGGGGGGTAGTTAGTCCTCCATTCCTGGAAGGGAATACTGGCGAGAGTCAGCCATGTGTACCATCATTATCTAAAGACCATTGTCTGAATGCCCTATAATGACCCAAGTTGGATTCTAGGAGGCATGATTCAGTGAAATCCCAAATGTGGTATTTAGCCATTTGTTCTGGAGCAAATACATACATGTGAAATAGTAAGTGAACCAGATGACACATGTTACGTGCAATAAACTATCATAATATGCTTCAAATTTAAATATTGTAAAATATTTACATTTTTGTGATTTTCACTTGTTCTTGTCTTTCAATTAAAGAGTATGATATGTACCTAGATTTTATTGTTTTTAAGTACCTTCCATCAAAATTTCTTTGATCTTTTTGTCTACGTGCTTTATAGTTTGTTACTATTTTTGAGTAAGTTTCCCCTGCTCCATTTCTTCCTGACTACTACTAATAAAATAAGATACAGATTTTTGTATATTTTCCTTCATGCAGGTGTCTTGATCTGACACATTTAAGTGTTTCACATAACTCGTGTACTGTACTCAGATCTCACACTTACGCCCCGAGCCAGTGCTGCCATCACCTGGGACCTTGTTAGAAATCCCGGCCCTTGGACCCAGCTGAGACCTCCTGAGTCAGGAACTCTGCATGTGGGGTTCTGCGTTAAGAACTACAAGGTGTAGAATCATTCTTGAAAAACTGATGACATTTTCTGTTTTTTACTTGTGGTAATATTGCCATTCATTTTCTTACCCAGCATCAGATGAAGCATCAAGAATAATATTAGGTCCTAATGGAAATAATCCGGATTTTGATTTTACTGAAGAGAAGTTTGTTTTTTGTTAGTTTCTGCTCTGGCATATTTGAAAGGCCTTGTACTATTTGAAGGTTTTTTTTTTTTTTTTGGTATCAGGAATTGAACTCAGGACCTTGTGCTTGCCAGGCAGGCACTGTACCACTGAGCTACATCCCCGGCCCCTTGAAGTTTTTATACATAGAGCTTTTAATTAATTACTTAATTAATTTTAGAGATAAAAGAATGGAAAAATATTAACAAACACACACACATTTATAAAGTAACACAAAAACAGTACAAATAATACAGAATTTCAGACAAGGTGATAGGAAATTAACAATGGTTGTTGTATTACATATTGTTCAAATTGGTTACTCAGATAAACAAATATAGCCATGTAAGTTTGATCAAACAATTAAACATTAACTGTTCCTTTCAATACAGCAATAGAAATCAGTAGTACAACTATCTTAGCTATCCTGTTTATACATATATAAATATTTTTTCCTTTTTTCTTTCTTTTCTCTTTTCCCTCGTCCAAGTTCCTTCCTTTTGAGCAGTTTCCGTCCCTTACACAATATCGAGTGACTTCTGTATTTAGTAAATATTTTTCAGAATTTATTGAGATAATTATAGGAGTTTTCACCTGTAATTTGCTAACATTTGAAATGTATTTATGGGTTTTGTGCATTTTATGGCTTCATGGAATAGATACAACTTGGTGAACTTATTGTAATGTGCTGCTAAATTTGATTTGCTGTTGCCTAGTAATTCCTGGCATCCTAGTTAATTGAATTACTTGTTTTCCCCAAACCAGCAATCCTAGTATTCTTTACTTCAGTAATAGTATTGGTCCTCATATCCTTAAGAATCCAGCTTTGCTTGTGTTGGATTGAAAGACTAATTGAATTTTAACACTGTATGTTTTATGCAGTTTCTTAGGTTGCAAATCAGAACATCAATAATAACTGACCCCATCTGTTCTTGTTAGAATTCTACCAAATATCTGGCTGGGCAGCTGCCCTCGCCAAGTGGAACATGTAACCATCAAACTGAAGCACGAACTGGGGATTACAGCTGTCATGAATTTCCAGACCGAATGGGATATTGTCCAGAATTCTGCAGGCTGTAACCGCTACCCCGAGCCCATGACTCCAGACACTATGATTAGACTGTATAGAGAAGAAGGCCTGGTCTACATCTGGCTGCCGACACCAGATATGAGCACCGAAGGTAAGCTCAGAAGTAGCGCTCTGGCTCTAGATGGGTGTTTCAGAGAAAACATTGCTGCCTATGTATCTATAATTGAATGTCCTAAGTATGAGTGGTAGAAACAGAATAAATATAAGGCTTTGGGCTTGATAGATTTAATATGTATCTTCTGACACTTGGGCTAAGATTTTGTTTAATATGATTAATTTGTTTATCAAATGTGCATTTGCTGTGCATGCAACATTACACTGGTGGCTGGTCACGCAGTGGTAAAGGCAGACAGACACAACTCCTGTTGTCAGGAAGCTTGCAATAATATAGGCATGGCAAACATTAATAAAATAGGTAAATTGAAATTTAAGCCCACGATGAATTTTTGTTAGATACATAGATATTGTTATGAGAGCCTGTATAGATAATCCAGGAAGGTTTTCAAAGGAAGTAGTGTTTGAGCTAAGGTCTGAGTGTGGCCTGGGGAAAGAGTGAGGTAGGAGACTCTCTCCCACACAGAAGGAGCAGCTTCGAAGACTCCCTGTGACAGGAGAGGGTACGATGTGCCGCAGGAACTTGAAGAGCAGTGTGTCTGCAGGTCTGAGAAGAAGCTGAGGGCTCGGGGAGGAGCTCTACCAGGATCTGTGCTACAGGTAGGCCTTCACTCAGTCCTCAGGCAGTGACAGTTTGCCCAGGTGCAGCTTCTGTCTCCCACAGTGCGCTTGGCTGCAGTGTGGAGAATGGATGGAGGTGGTCTGGAGGATCCCTGCAGAAGTGAGTGCTGCAGTGAGTGTGGGAGATGATGCGGGAGGTGTCACAGAGACAGCAGCTAGGCTGGGGAGTACTAGTGCAGCTACACTGATCGCACAAGTACTTGTGGAGCAGGCGTTTTTGGAAAGGGAATTGTGTGACCTGGGTGCTGCTAAGAAAGCAGAGGCATGGCATGGTTTGATCTAATGGTAAGAGGCAGTAAGACAACTTGAAAACTAGTTATAATGCACAGAAGAGCAGATGTGACGGGCGTGAGTTGCATGTCTGGCAGGGTTATGGCTTAGGAGGAACCCCACTCTGTGAAGGAGCCCAGGAAGGCTGTGGGAATGCCATGGCTTTGACAGAGATGTGGAGGGAGGAAAAGCATGGTAGGTGGAAGAAACATCATAAACCATGGCATAGAGGCATGGTATTTAAGTGGAATGATCTGTATCCGAGCTTGCTTGTTTGGAATAATGAAACATCCTCATAGCCTGTTGAAAGGAAGGGAGGTAATGATCTTCAGCTGAGAAAACCAAGTTGTACCAACAGAAGATCAGCAGGGGGCAGCAGAGAGCTGTGGAAATGGTACCAGCAACAGGCATTTGGCAACTTGCTATTCTGGGGGAAATAAGGAAGGTTTGCCTAGCCATGGAACCAGATTGTCAGCACTCTTCCCCACAATGTATATTATGTATCAAACACTCCTAAGCAGTTTACATGCATTAACTCATTTAATTCTCCCAACAAGACTCTGGGCAGTTATTTTAGTTATCTCTAGTTTGCAGAGTAAGAAATTGAGATACAAAATGTTAAGTAACCTGATCAGGTCATAGAAGTAGAAAGACTAGCCTGGATTTCAGGGCTGGAAGCCTGACCTGGGGCATTGCTTCAGAAGCCAGATGATGAAGCTGCTGTCTGCAATTTCACACCTCCTCTTCACACAGATTCTATATGCTGACATGATTTCAGTCCCCCATGTTCAGGATGAACGGGAGCTATGCAAAGCCATGAGTTGCATGGGAGGTAGCTTATCTCCCCCAAAGCCAATGGTCTACAAGAGAATTTGAGGGCCATAGGGAATGTCCTCGGTCATTTTGGCCCTTTGAGTCTACCTACTCATGCTGGGCCCCTCTGTGCATCTGTCTGGACTGTCATTGAGGACGGGGTATAATTTTTTGGTGGTGAAGTTAGGGAGAGTTATTGACAGTTTGGGCATTCCTCTTGGTGGTTTGATTTAAGAAAGCTTCCTTTAGTCTTAAGAGCACTGCCCTTTCTCAAGAAAATTTTTTTTAAAAAATTCAGAGCAACAACAAAAACTCTGAACTTTATCTGCACAGAAGAGCATTGGCTAAAAATAGGTTGTATTTATCCTACCCAGTGTGCTTCTCTGGTTTCAAAACAGAGAGAGTTATTAGATGAGTGTGACTGCAGCTTCCTGAAAGCAGTTTGATTTAAACTACTCTGATTCTGATTTGGTAGCATTAGCGTAAGGTAGGAGACAGGCTGGGAGAATTCCATCTCACGCACTGAGTACCCGAAGGCCTTGCTAATAAGTCATTTGCTTGATAGTTTAGGGGTCTGTAAGTGCCTGAGGGAAAGGATCTCCAGGAACCTGTTATGGTTGCTCTTTCTGAGGTCATTGGGTCACCTAACAACACAGCAGAGGCAGAAGCAGTACCATAGCCCGGCTGACTGCAGAATGACAGCTCCCACTTGAGACAGCGGAACCATATTGTCTCACTAGTGCAAGAACCTGAGAGGGTAAATAAAATCTAAAAGGTACAGGGGCTGGGAATTTAGCTCAGCGGCAAAAGCGCCTGCCTGGCAAGCGCAAGGTCATGAGTTCGGTTCCCGGTACCAGAGAAAAACCAAAAAAAAAACCAAACCAAAACAAAAAAAATCTAAAAGGTACAATAGGTACTGTGAAAGGGAAAGAAACTTCAAAAGGAAAGGACAACTGGGATGAGGGAAAAGAGAACAGAAAGAAAGAAGGGAAAATATGTAATATGTATACACAGGATAGCTAAGGTCATTGTACTACTAATTTCTATCGCTTTATGGAAAGGAATAGTTAATGTTTAATAGTTTGATCAATCTTACAGGCCTATGTTTGTTTAACTGAGTAACCAATTTGAAGATAACAATGTGTAATACAACAACCATTGTTAATTTCCTATCACCTTGTCTGAAATTCTGTGTCGCTTGTGTTGTTTTGCTTATGTGTGCGTTTGTTAATATGTTTTTGTTCTTTGATCATTAAAATTAAAAAATAAAACAAAGGATTCCTTTGGTTCAGCCTAATGTGAAGGAGTTATCAGTTCACAACCATTCCTAAGTGACAGGTGAACTTTTTACCCATAGATAAATCTGTGTGGCTCACCATAGTAGCACAGTGAATATATAGATTAACCTAGCTGAATATTTTTAGAATTCTAGAAGAAAAAAATCCACTTGGAAGCACTTTGAGCCACAGCACCATGCTGTCAGATAAAGTCTGAGAAAGGAGATCGTCTTTTAGGTGTGACTGCCGCCACTGGCTGTCACAGACCTGTTACGATCGATTTTGCTATCGATTCTTACTCTTGTACACTTTGTCACATACAGAGAGGTGGTTTAGATTTTTAATTTTTTTCTTTAAAGTTTGGTTTGTCTCTTTCACCCGAGACATGAAAATCTCCCAAATCCAGCACTCACTTGAACAAAATGAACCAAATCTGTTCAAATATCCTTCACATAGAAGGGATTCAGGTTGAGCTTTGACCTCTGCTCGTGAGGGGCTGTGTACTGAAAGTAGTCTACCTCACCTTCACCCAGTGGGTGCTCCTTCTGGAGTCCTTACCCACCCCTCTGCGGTCACAATCTCAGTTCTTTTCTGTCACTCAATGGACTGAATTCAGCATTTCCTTTGTTAAAGACACTGATCTTGGAGCCAGAATATCTGGACTCAGGGCTTGAAATTACTGAGTGGCTGTGTGATATTGGCAGGCCAGTTCCTGCATCAGAAAAATGGGGATAGTAACAGGATAAGACACTTGATATGAAAAGACTTTGAAAATCACGAAGTTGGTGCTATAAGATTAGGCCCCAGTCTTTATGAGTCTATCAAATGATTTTGTAGGTAAAATCAACCTTACCTATGATGTGCTCCAAAGATGGAAAAGAATATCTGCCCAAGTAAAATAACATATTTTGTCCCCAGAGTAAGAAAAAAGGTGGGGTCGGGGGCTGGAAAGGCTGAAAGTTGTGCCATGAATAATTTCTTCCACTGTCCCTCACGGATACAGCATGCCTGTATGGACTTTTGACTCCTTCCCTACCTGAAGCCCTAATGCCTCACCTTGGTCGGAACTCCCTACCAAAGTGCTCCATTGCTTCTCCTCCCAACCTTGATTTGATCATCCTGCTTTCAGGATGCTTCTAGTCATTCCAGAGGGGGATTAGTCTGGAGCAAGTGCAGACCACAAGTTAGATTAGAGGGGTCTAACCGTATCTCAATCAAATGTGTGGGTACTGTTTTGCTATTTTTTTGTTTTTAATCTGTGCACTTAATGGATGCTTATTGAGCATCTACTGAGATCCAAGGCTTGTTTTAAATTCCAAAGTGAGAAACACAGATGGTAGAATGTTTTGTTTGACCTACATAGGTTTTAGCTTTTTAGTTTAGTTGCCAGGATTTAAAATCTAGAATATTTTACATAAAAAGATCTGGATTTTTGCCTTTTCTTAAGGTATTGCTGTTTTGAAGAGTGGAAACTTCAGGTTGTATATTAGCTCAGGCTCCTTAAGATGGGTTTAAAAGCCAGATATGGGCCTCTTGGGTGCGGAGAGTCAGCTAAGGTAACAGTAGAGGTGCTGCCGCTCAGGGAGGATATGCCTGTCACACAGGAGTAAGAGCAGCAGCATGAGCAGGTAGGTAGGCACAGGGGGACCGATTCGGAGTACAGGCCAACAAGATGGGGCATGGAAAGTTCCAGGAACAGGGAGGTTAGAGAAGGAACGCCATACAGTGGTCAAATAGGAGGTGCTAGAGTGAAAGAAGGTGGGTTTGTGTGGACACTGAGGAAATAAATGTGGGCAAACATCTTTTCTTCACTTCATTTAAAAATTGAGGACAAACATAGTACTAACCTCATATTTGTTAGAGAGTACATAGAAATGAGCTTTGTCATGCAGAATGCTTAGAATGGGAAGTGGAAAGGTCCTGGTGAATGTTATTTGCCATCAGTCAAAGAGGGTGCAGTCACTAGAGGTCAAAATAAACAAGGGCTCCAGCTGAGGCCAGGCTGATACGGGTAGACACGCAGTGGTGGCTTCTGTTTTGCGGTCACTTCTAATTATTTATTTGTTATATAGCTTAAATATTTGATGATCCTCAGGTGAGCTGGTCGAGTGGTTCTAGAAGGCTCCTGGTGGCTGCCCCATTGGTGAAACCGAGTCAAGCCGGAGCCCCCACATGGCAGCTGAGCTGCCTTCCAGAAGGACACATCTGCGATCAGGGAACTCAAGCTAACACATTTCCCCGTTTAACTTTCAAAGCATGTGTGTGCCTCTTAAATAACCTTTTACAGACCAGGAGAGGGGGCAGGGAAAGTAGTGTGTCATTTAGGCTATTCAGGGCAGTCTTGTCCTTAGGGACCTTCTGCCTGAAGAGCACTAGAGAAGCGCTCCTGCCCGGGTCCACAGAAGGTCTTGTGTGCACACAGGGCACACAGACGCAGGGCACACAGATGCTGCATAAGATGAGCACCGGCTCCGGGAGTCTGAATCCAGCAGCTACTGCCAGTGGCCACCGTGTTTTATCCCTAGCGTGGGCATTTGATGAAAGCCTGCATTAAGAACATTCTTATTTATTTCCCGCCAAGGTACATAGTATTTGGAGAGGCAGCCTTGGCAGGCAACTTGTCAGTAATGTTAGTGATGGCAGGAGCAGGATAAAGCCATGCATTGCACAGCTGTTAGTGGAATTCTCTTCCCACCCAGAATCTCTGGAGCAAACCTGTCATACCACTGCATGGGCAGAAGTCTTACAGTTGAGAAGGTGGCATCTGTCTCTGTAGACCAGTCACATACACCTTTGCCTCCTCTGGTCTCCTGATGCAGATTTATGTCCAACTCAAAGTGCTGCCCTAGACCATTGTGAGGAACCTCACTGGCACATCTGATGCTCTCTGTAACGTGTTGTGTCTCCAGGATATTTCATACCTCTAGGAGGACACTGTGACCAAGGCCAGCTCTCCCAGCTCTAACCTCAAAACACCCTGAAGCCAGACATGCACATTTCGATGAATTAAAATTCACGGCCCAGTTTGGACATAAGACATCACGATATGCACTGGAGCTGGTGTGTGCCTAAGTCCGATGTGCTCAGGGACCAGGCAGAGAGCACGCGACTACAGCAGCAGGCTGTAGGGAGAGAGTGACAGAGAGGTCTGAGGAGTGTGTCCCACTCAAATGCATTTCTGTGGAAAACATTCCTCAGCTGCCGGATGGCACCTGTAGCTTTAGATGTCTTTATGAGAGGGACTCAGAGCACAGGCAGGAAGACTGGAGTGTTACCCTGGCTTCTCTGCAGCCTCTGCGCACCTGTCTCAGAGGACTGTGAGTGCAAAGCCAGGTAGCTGGTGACCGAGGAGGCCTTCGGGCACAGTGGGTTCTCTGTCCTTGCGTGGCACTGACACCTGACTCCAGTGTGTTGTCTTGGCTCTTTGGGGGCACATGCATTTCAAAAGGTGGCAGTTGAAGAGGGGAGGCTACAGATACTGGAGTGGCTCTCATGAGAGAATTTCAGGCATCCTGATGGTTTGTAGATGAGACCCTTCATCATCCGAGGGGATGGCAGAGAACTCCACAGTCCTTGGAGGGTCTTTCTCTGCCATTGTGCCCCTCTGTGGAGGACAGATTGTATCTAGGAATGCCAAGGTGTAAACACATAGTTATAGTGCAGGACTTTGTTTGGTTTCTGTTTCATTCCCTTCAGAAGTTATTTATAATGCTCACCCCCACCCTCCAGATCAACTAACCAAATACGATCCTTAGCTCACTAAGTGTCTCTACAGTGAGACTTATGAGCAGAAGAAACATGGGCACCCAGTAGCACAAGGATGACTGTGGCATGTTCCTCTCAGGCTCACCAGGGCGTAGCATGTCCCCTTAGGAGGAGAAGACATCTGGATAATCTTCTAATCAATCTAGCAGTCAGAAACAAGTAATAACTGTAGTCATAGCTGCCCAGGAAGACAGAAAGTTAATCACTGTTAGTATTCACTGTCATGGGGTGGAATACATGAGGGATCAGTTATCCCACATGTATCAACTCTGAATTAGCCATTCCATTAGGCAAATAAAAATGAGCATATTAGATTCTGCTTCATATTGCATTTATCCAATGAATGAAAAATACTGATTCTTCAATCTGTATGGATTTGCTTGTTGTTTGAACATTTGGGTGAAATGAAATGCAGGTGACAGGACTTAACCAGTTTGCTTTGACATCTTTTGAAGCCATGGCCCCATCTCTGCAAACCCTTCTGACAGGTGTGAGAGCCCATTCTTCTGACAATAGGTGATACTTGACTTTTCTTTGGAAGGAAATGTGCGTTCATTGTGAAGGGACTGAAAAGAGCACCAATATCAAGTGAGGGTTCAGGGGGACCACTGCCTCTGGACTCTCTTCCACTTTGTTATTCTTGAGTTTGAAACCTGCCTCACTTCTTGCTGTAAACGAAGCAGTTAAGCACTGTTGCATCTCTGCCTCAGCGTGTGAGGCACTGCGGCGTAAGGATGGGCTGGGGGAAGTGGAGGTTTCTTTATTCAAGTCTGTGTGCTGTGCTTTCTCCCACCCAGGCCGTGTGCAGATGCTGCCCCAAGCTGTGTGCCTCCTGCACGCACTTCTCGAGAAGGGCCACACCGTATATGTCCACTGCAACGCCGGGGTGGGCCGCTCCACCGCGGCTGTGTGTGGCTGGCTGCAGTACGTGATGGGCTGGAACCCCAGGAAGGTGCAGTACTTCCTCATGGCCAAGAGGCCGGTCGTGTACATTGATGAAGAGGCCCTGGCTCGGGCACAAGAAGACTTTTACCAGAAGTTTGGGAAGCTTCGTTCTTCCATATGCAATCTGTAGCTGGCCACCCCCGCGCCCTGCACCTCACTCCCAGTTTCTTAAGGAATCTGAGGTTATGTTTGTCAAATGACCTAGAAACAGAGATCTTACCTGAACAGAAAGGACTGTGGGCGTTTATTCCTGTTCCAGGCTGCCCTTTCATCTGGGGCTGTCTGTTATGCTTTGGTTGGGCTGTATCTTTGAAATACTTTACAAAGGAAGCTGTGACTGACACCGGAGACAATGCCAAAGGCAGTAAGGAGGTGCAGTGCTGTTCCAGCATCAGACTGAAAGAGGGTGTGTGCAGTCCTGGCTGCTGCAGGCAGAAGAGTCCCTTCCTTTACAAGTGCTGACTGGATTGTGCTGTAGACTCGTGAGAGCACTTTCTTGTTGCACTGTAACTCTATGGAATGGTGAGGAGAAGACATCAGGTTGTGCGGTTTTCATCACCGGTGTGGATGCTCAGTTACACATGTACACATACACATACACCCAGTGTGCATATGTGTGCGCGCACACGCGCACACACACACACACACACACACACACACACACACACACACTGCACACTGCTTTTCTGTTGAACTGAACTGAAATATGGTCATTTGCCAAAGCAGGGAATAAAGGTGGAAGCCTAGAACCTGATAGAAGACAAGCTCATATGGGCAGAGTAGTGACTTTCCTGGCTTGGTTTTTGCTTTCCGTTTCATAGTTATTAAAGTCTATTCCTAGGCATCACCTCCCTTATCTACTCAACAGCCCCATGTGGCAAAATAATCCTTCTTTTTGTTCTAATTGAGGTTTAATAAGCATAGGTCTCTTGCCCAAGTCTCACGGCTACTAAGAGATGATCTGGAGCTGTAACTCAAGTTTATTTGACTCAGTGCTGTTTTTAGAACAACTTGATTTTTCAGTTTACAATCATGAACTGTTTTGTCCCTCTCAGGACAAGATTGACCTCTGCAGCAGTGAGAAATGGAACAGTGTTCTGATAACTTGCTAAAGAATTTAGAGCAGTAATTCTTTTTTGTGCAAATTATTTTAAATCATAGTGAGTTATCTGAAGGCCAATGTGGTGTGAGGGGAACTATATTTTTAAAAGAGCCGGAATCTGCAGATCACTGTTCCATAGCTGCAGTGTGATCCTGGTTCAGCCCTCAGCTTAGCACAACTCAGTTACTGTGCCCCTGGAACATGCAGCTCATTCCCCTGGATTCTACAGGAACTGCAAAGAGGAGCAAGACTTTGTTTTTTAAAATGTACAGGTCCGAGACAGACCAGCTGTAGAGTAGGACTGAACTGAGTGACATGCTAGAATATAGGATGGGAAAGTATGTTTTAATTGAGTGCCTCTATGTGCTATGAGGTGCTTTACCATTTCACCCAGTTCCATCTTCATAGTACCTTACAAGAGAGGTTTCATTATCTCCATTATTTAAGTGAAGACACTAAGGCTCAGAGAGGTTAAATCAGCTATCCCTTGCCACATGCTGAATAAATGAAATGAGATACAAAGCTGCTTTGTCTCAAAGCCTACACTTTTGAAAATTAAATATAGTGCTTGTTAATTTTTCTGTTCTTTTACAAATGTATATTGATAGGCATAAAAGACTTTGATTTAGGAGGGATGAAGACAAGAAGGACACAGGACAAGTTCCAATAGAGCTCAGAGTAGTAGGAGAAGTCTTGCAGTGGTGGCATTCGGGAAATGACATTGGCTTGAGCCAGAGGATGCTAGACGGGAAACATTTCTCCTATGGTTTCACAATGTTAAAATTATAAACTAGCACTGAGTTTTGGGAAGTCCAGCTCTCTTCCTAAAAATAGCTAGAAATCACTGATGTATTCAAGAACCCACTTACGATCATTGTGCTGAGTAAAAATGTAATCTTAAAAATGGAATATTCTAACTAATATTTATAAGAATGTGTGTGTGTGTGTGAAATTCCTTAACACTAAGAAAAATGCTATAAGATTTCTACTGTAGAGTGAGTTTTTTTGGGTGAATTTTTTCCTTTGTTCTTTTTTGCTCTGATAAATAAAATCAGTTTAGGACTATGAAGGAATGTCTTGTGAAAACCTCTCTTATTTCAAAATCACGTGGAATTTTTGTGAAATAAAAGTATTTAAAAAAAATCTTTGGGAATGAGTTGTTTTGTTATCATCTAATTCTAAAATCCAGAAGAACGTAACTGAGTTTTTTGTTTGTAAAAGAACAGTCAGCTGAGATAAATTTTTTTTGTTGTTACCATTACATTTTCTTTTTTTTTTAGCATTACTTTTTCATTCAACTATAAGTGTTGGCAGTTTCAGGACAAAAGAAGTCAAAAGTGGGCACACCACAAAGAAGTGAGGATGAAAACTTCAGGAATGTGAAAAAAACCAAATCAGATATGATGTCATTAGCTGCTTATCATGGTTGTTAACAGTAGTTTTGCGGGGAGGGTGCTGAGGATTGAACTAAATGCATGTTCTAACACTGAGCTACAAATTAAGCCACAAAACTTTTCAATCACAGATTTCTCAAAGAAAATCATAAGATTTATCTCATGTTAGGGACATACCCAAATTGTATTCTCTTATGTCTATGTCTAGATGTCCCCCCAGCTTTGCAGTCACAGGTAGTGCTTTTTGAAGGTGGGTGGATCTGGGGTATGTGATACTTGGATCAAGGATATGCTGCTGGGAATGAATCCTAGCATTCATTCAATGCTAGGATTAAGATTGCCTCACACTGGGTGCTTTCCACCTTAAGGGTAGGTAGTCTGGATAGAATATATGGGATATAAAGAGGTTCACTGCTTGTCACTTGCTGCTTGCTACTTTTACTGTCTTTTGCTAGCCATGAACTGTTTCTCCTTTGCTATGCTCTCTGGCACGCCACCCTGCCTTGGAGCCAGCTGATTATGGACTGAAACCTGAACAAACTATGAACTAAATAAATGTTTCTGCCTTTAACTTTGGAGTTGGGTGTTTTGTCTCAGTGGCAAGAATAGTAACTAAGACATTTTCTTTTAGACTTCAAACTTTATCCTTCTCCTATTTTGTTCCATAGTTAGGAAAAAATCTAAAAAAATCATTTCTGTTGACCAAAATTAATGTTGTAGGTGAAAATCATTTGAAAAAAAAAGAAATTAGGATTTGGGAAATGTTAGGGTTTGGGGTTTTTATAAGGGGAACAATATAATACAGGACACACATTTTATAAGATTATTCATAATAGTCATCCAAGGAATCATATACAAGAGAGTGCAAAATCTGTCCTAAGGACAGACTAAGGACCAGAGAATCCAGATGAGGGCCTGGATCCCATGATAATGTCCTGCATGAGTCCAGGTGAAGACGTAGAACCCATAACAATGCCTCCCAGGAATCCAACTGGAGGCCCAGAGCCCATGACAACGTCTTCTGCAGGCCTGTTTCACAGAGCTGCACTGGGAAGGCCCAAAGGTTAGTGGTGGAATCTGGAAAGTCTGCACCAGCAGGATGAAGGATCTGTGCTAGCAAGCTGAGGGATCTACACTGGAGTGAGGAAGCAATGCTCAAAATAAGAACCAAAGCTCCCGCCAAAATTACCACAGCCATCCTCAGCAACAGTGAGGTCCGGAGCTTCTCCAGTGATGAAGACAGCTGAGTTCCCATCAGGGAAGCCAATGCAGCAAGCTTCTCCAGGAGACTGGCAGTGCACCATCTTCCCTTCCAGAGCCAGGAAGCGATGCTCAAAGTGAGGGCCAGAGTTCCCCTAAAGTGAACCAAAGCTATTCTCAGTGCCAACAAGGTCCTGAGCTCCTTGGAGGATGAAAACAGCCAAGTTCATCAGGAAAGCCAGCATGGCAAGGTCCTCCAAGAGAACCAACATCTCCTTACAGCTTCTCAACAGCTTCCAACAGGCTCCCAACAGCTTCTACCAGCTCCCAACAGCCTCACTTCTTCAGTTCTACCTCCTATGCTGCTGGCAACAATCCTCAGGTGGGCTTCCCACAACCCACACCACACTTACTCAGTTCAGCTGGGTGTTACAAATTGACCACCAGTAGTCAATCCACCACAAGAAATGATTACAGTAATGGGAGATTTGAAAGTAAGTTAGGAAATGAAAACTCACCACATAAGACAAAAATAAACAAATAATAAACAACTGAAAAACCCCAGCAACACTGAAAATCTAAATACAGAGCCAAAAGTTAAAACTTAAAATACCTTTGAAGATAATCAAACATAATTTGTTTATTTTACAGAGGAGCAAGCAGACCTAGAGACATCCACTGATTTTCCATAGGAAAGAATTTTAACTGAGATCTGGAGGAAAAGGGTAAGATAGGAAGACAGGTCAGGAGATTTGTTGTGGGATTGAAGCACGATAGGAGAATGAATGGGAATAATATCAGGCAGTATTGTCAGTGTGGAAGAATTGAGGGAAGGATTCATAAAAATTGGGTAAATGGAAGAAAAGTATCTAAAATGAAGAAAAGCGAAGAACAGTGACATATAAAACATATAGGTATTTTTGGGGAAAAGGGAAATGATGTGACTTCGGCAGTAAAGGGACAGAGTCAGGGCTCCATGTCCACACTGGAGAGGTGTGCCCACTGTGCATCTGCTCTAAGGGGCAAGAGTAGATCTTAAAAGGGATCATCTCGGTGTAAAGATCTGAGCAAATCATGGGGTGGATGTGCGGCTGTTCATTACTTTCTAGGAAAACAATAGAAAGTCTGTTACAGTACTTGACAGGGTTAGAAATGTGGGGAAAATGTTGATGAATCTACTTCTCATTATAAAAATGGCAATAATTATAAAGGGAAGAGGAAGAATAGTAGTACCAGCAACTCCATTCTTTCTTTCTCTAAGCCATGATTGCAAAAGTCTTTCCCAATTCACTTCAGGGAAATGTTCTTCTCATTGCTTAAGTACTGTCTTAGTCTGTTTTCTGTTGCTATAGCAGAAAGGGTGACTTATAAAAAAAAGGGAGTTTATTTTGTCTTGTGCTTTGGAGATTTGGAAGTCAAAGCATGTGCCAGAATCTGCTTGGCTTCTGGCATGGACCTCATGCTACTTCACCTTATGGCAAAACAGAAAGGTTAGCTGGCACATGTGAAAGAGGGAAAAGGGGAAAACATCCATGGTACCTAAAAAGGCATTAATCCACCCATGAGGGCTCTGTCCCCATGACCACAGCACCTCAAACTGGATTCCACCTGCCATCTCAAACACATCAGGAATTAAAGTTCCAATACATGAATGCTGGGGGACAGACTAAAATCGTAGCAGGTTTTAAACCTCAGAGTCATTCTGGACTCTTCCAAGGCATCACATTTGATCTATCAGGAAAGCTTGTCACATTTATACACTCGGTGCTTTACATCTATTACCAAATAATTTTGGTCATAGCCTGGTGACTGTGACACTAGATTTCAGAAATAAATGCCTACTTAATATTCCTGATTTTGTCCTTCCCTCTATCACAGATCCTATCCCTTTCAAAGTTACTCCCTCACAGTGGCCAGAGGGATCCTGTTCCTTTGATCATGTCACTCCTGTACTAAATACAGTGACTTCCCATGTCGTTCAAGTGTAAAAGTTTTCCAAAGACCTACACAATCTTTTCCTCTTTCATCCCTTTGCCATCCTTACTACCTCCCATGACACTCACTATGCTGCAACCATAGGGACTTCCTGCTGCTTTTGAATGTTTCAGGTGCTCTTCAACCCTGGGACATGAGCTTGCTGTTGCTAGGATCTGAATGAGTTTTGTTCCCTAAAGACTCATGTGCTAGAAGCATGGTCCCCTGTGTGGCAATGTTGAGACTGGTAGAAAGTGAGGAGGTGATCCTGCTGGAAGGTAGTTATGTCACTGCCCTCAGGAAGAACTATTGTAGTCCTCATGGAATGCTGGTTGGTTTTCATTAGAGTATGTTATACACTCTATGTACTTGGACTCTTTTGCTTGCAATGATTTCCCTTGGCTCTGTTGCACCTTGTTGTGACATAGTCAAGGGTACTCTCACCAGAGGACCAACTTGGCACTCTCTCATCTTGGACTTTTAGCCTCCCAAATTGTGAGCTGAATAAAGTACCCAGCCATGGAGTTTTTGTTATAACAACAGAAAACAAACTGATACAACTTGGAATGCTCTTTCTTCAGGTATGCACATGGTGCACTCCAGTACCTTTCTCTAGTAAAAATTGCCTGATCCAGCAAGATGAAGGACTAAAATGCAATCTCAGATCTCCAACCCACTCAGAACATGTCCAGGAGACATCAAAATAGGAGAACTTGATAAACACACACCTGAAATTGCTGAAATGATTGCAATGGAAGTGAAGAAACAACTCTATCAGGCCACAGAAGAGATCAGATCAGAAATAATCTCTCAGGCAGAAAATGAAATGACAATATTAATGAAAGAATTGCTCAGCACATTTAAAGAAGAAATATATAAAAAAATAGATGGACATAGGCAATGGATGGAAACGTTAAATGAACAATATAGGAATGAACTAGAATGCAAACAGATTCAAAGAGACATCCAGGAAAACAAAGCTTCCACTGAAAGGTGGCAAAACCACTTGAATACAGCCAAAGATAGAATTTCAGATCTTGAAGACAGCATGGCAGCTAGTGATTGTGAAAGAAAGGATCTCTTAAAATCAACAAGGAACCAGGAAAAATCAATTCAACAGCTTCAAGACGAGGCAAAGAGGAATAATGAAAGATTAATAGAAGTCAATGAAACAGCAGGAGGCAACACAAATGACATAAAAAGAATATTTGCAGAAATAATAGCAGAAATTTTCCAAGCATGGAAACAGAATCTGATATATGGTAAATGAGGCATATAGACCTACAACTAGTCATAACCCAAATAAAACTACACCCAGACATATAATAATCAAGACTCCAGATCTTCAGCAAAAGAACAGAATATTAAAAGCTGCTAGAGAAAAGAAAGAGATCATCTATAAAGGAAAATCCATCAGAATCACAACAGACTCCTCAACACAAACCAACTGACAGGAGCTTGGAGCAAAGTACTGCAGGTCCTGAGACAAAACAGCCTCTAACCAAGACTGATGTATCCTGCCAAACTATTCTTCAAGTTCAACAGAAAACTAAAATATTTCCACAAGAAAGAACAACTGAAGAACTTCATGAGTGCCAAACCAGTATTACAAAGAGTACTAAAAGATATTCTAGACAGAGAAAAAAATGACCACAGTCTCAAGAGCAACAATACAAAGGAACCTTCAAGCAGTGCAAGCAATTAAACAGGTAGAAAAACTAGGAAACCAAGAGCGAGTAAATAACATGACAATGATAAGCCAGCACATATCAGTTATAACCATAAATGTAAATGGCCTCAATTCACCAGACAAAAGAAACAGACTGGCCGAGTGGATTAAGAAACAAAATCCAAAGATATGCTGTATACAAGAAACACATTTTACTCAAAAGGAAACCCATAGACCGAAAGTTGAAGGATGGAAAACAATTCTCCATGCAGCAGGAACCCAGAAAAAAGCAGGTGTAGCTATTATGTTTGCAGACAATATAAACTTCAGACCAAGAACAATCAAAAGAGATAAAGAAGGTCACTACATACTTGTTAGGGGAAAACTGCAAGAGGAAGAAATAACAATCATAAGCATGTATGCACCAGATATTGGAGCAGCAAACTATATAAGACAAATCTTAACAGACATGAAAACTCGGGGCTGGGGATTTAGCTCAGCGGCGCAGTGCCTGCCCGGCAAGCTCAAGGTCATGAGTTCTGTGCCTGGTACCAAAAAAAAAAAAAAAAAAGACATGAAAACCCAAATAATTAATAACATTATTGTAATAGAGGACCTCAACACCCCATTGACACATAGAGAAAGGTCAACTGGACAAAAAACCAGCAAAGAAATAACATATCTGAACCAAATCTGTGAACAAATGGACTTAGTAGATGTATACAGAATGTTCCACCCCACAACATCAGAATACACATTTTTCTCAGCTGCACATAGGACTTTCTCCAAAATAGACCACATTCTAGCCAATAGAGCATATCTACCTAAATGCAAAAGAATTGAAATTATCCCAAGCATATTATCTGACCACAGTGCAATAAAATTAGAAATTAATGATGAAAGGAACTCCAAAAACTCTATAAACAGTTGGAAATTAAATAACAATCTCCTGAACAACCAATGGGTCACAGAAGAAATTAAAGAATAAATTAAAAAATACCTACAAACAAACAAAAATGTAGATACAACTTACTGGAATCTGTGGGATGCAATGAAAGCAGTCTTCAGAGGGAAATTTTTAGAGTGACACACACATAAGGAAAACAGAAAGAGAACAAATAAATAGCCTAATGTTGCACCTCAAACTTTTAGAAAAAGAAGAACAAGTCAAGCCCAAAGCCCAAAGGAGGGAGGAGATTATAAAGATTAGGGCAGAAATTAATGAAATTGACATGAAGAAAATCCTACAAAAAATAAATGAATCAAAGAGATGGTTCTTTTAAAAAATAAATAAAATTGATAAACCCCTAGCCAACTTTATCAAAAAAAGAAAGGAAAAAACTTGTACTCATGCAATAAGGAATGAAAAGGATGAAATCCCTACAGATCCTACAGAAATTCAAAAGATAATTAATACCTACTTTGAAAATCTTTACTCTGATAGATAGAAAACCCAGAAGAAACAGACAAATTCCTAGATATGTACAAATTACCAAAGTTGAATGAAGAAGATATAAAAATCCCGAACAACCCAGTATTAATTAATGAGATGGAAAATGTGATTAAAAACTTACCAATAAAGAAAAGCCCAGGCCCTGATGGATTCAAAATAGAATTTTACAAGAAATTCAGATAACATTTAAGAACAACACTCCTCAAACTCTTCAACAAAATTGAAAAGGAAGCAATTCTCTCTAACTCATTTCTGGAGGCAAGTATTATACTGACACCCAAACCACAGAAAGATCCAACCAAGAAAGAGAATTACAATGTTGTTTTAATTTGCATTTCTCAAATGACTAATGATGTTGAACATTTTCTCATGTATTTATTTGCCATTTGTATTTCATTATCTGAGAAGTGTGTCTTCATCTCAGCTGCCATTTTTGGATTGGGTCTTTGAATTTGGAGGGGGGAGCTGATATTTTTAAATTCTTTATATGTTCTAGATAAAAGTCCTTTGTCTG
>NW_004955436.1:14989517-15013211 GCF_000276665.1 Chinchilla lanigera
TTTCAGTAAGAATGGCTAGCATTAAGAAATCAACCGATAACAAATGCTGGTGAGGATGTGGAGAAATAGGAACTCTTCCTCACTGCTGGTGGGAATGCAGACTGGTGAAACCACTGTGGAAATCAGTTTGGAGATTCCTCACAAAACTAGGTCTAGAGGTCCCATTCAACCCAGCTATTCCCCTTCTGGGTATTTTCCCAGAGGATCTAAAAACATCATATCATAGTTATATATGTGCAGCTATGTTCATAGCAGCACAATTTGTAATTGCTAAATTGTGGAAGCAACCCAAATGTCCATCCACCGAGGACTGGATAAGAAAATTGAGGTACTTTTATATAATGAAATATTACTCAGCTATAAAGAAAGATAAACTTGAGGTTTTTATAGGTAAATGGTCACAACTAGAGACCATACTCATAAGTGAAATAAATCAGACCTGCATGTGCAAGCACCATTGTCTCACTAGTGTAAAACCTGAAAGAGTTAATTTAAATTCGGAGGTATGATAGACATTGTGAAATGATAGGAAAGTGCTCAAGGGTAAAGGGCAACTGGGATGTGGGAAAAGAGAAGGGAAAGAAGGAGAACTTTTGTATACAAGTATATACAGGATAGTTAACATAATTGATCTGTCTTCTATTTCTTTGCTGAAAGAAACTGTCAATGAGTCCTTGGTTGATCAATATTGCATGTCTCTATTTGCTTTCATGAGAAACCACTTTGAAGATATCAATATGTAATACAACAAGCATTGTTCATTTCCTACCACTCTGTTTGTAACTCTGTATTGTCTGTACTGTTCTTTTGCTATTTTGTAAAAAGTTGTCTGTCTGTTAATGTTTTCCTCCTTTTATTTTTAAAATAAAAAAAGAGAATTACAGACTTATCTCCCTAATGAATATAGATGCAAAGATACTTAATAAAATACTAGTAAATAGAATGCAGCAAATCATTAAGAAAATCGTACACCATGATGAAGTCAAATTCATTCCAGGAATGCAGGGATGGTTCAATATTAGCAAATCAATTAATGTTATACACCATATAAATAGAATCAAAGACAAAAACCACATAATCATCTCAATAGATGCAGAAAAAGCTTTTGACAATTTCCAACATGCATTCATGATAAAAACCCTGCAGAAAGTAGGAATAGATGGTCTTTACCTCAATCTGATCAAAGTCACCCATGACATACCCACAGCCAACATCATACTCAATGGACAAAAACTGAAAGCTTTCACTTTAAAATCAGGAACAAGACAAGGATGTCCCCTGACACCACTGCTATTCAACATAGTTCTAGAAGCGTTAGCCAGAATAATAGACAAGAGAAAGAAATAAAAGGGATATGGATAGGAAAAGGAAGAAGTAAAATTATCACTATTTGCAGATGACATGATACTTTACATGGAAGACCCCAAAAACTCCACAAGAAGACTCCTTGAATTAATTGACAAATTCAGCAGTGTAGCTGGGTACAAAATCAGCACCCAAAAATCAATAGCATTCCTATACACAAACAACAAGCAGACTGAGAAATTAAGGAAACCATACCTTTCACAATAGCGTCCAAGAAACTGAAATATTTAAGAATCAATCTAACAAAAGAAGTAAAAGATCTATTCAATGAAAACTACAGTACTCTGAAAAAAGAGATTGAAGAGGATTTCAATAAATGGAAAAATATTATTTGCTCATGGATAGGAAGAACCAACATTGTGAAAATGGCCATACTCCCAAAACTGTTGTACAGATTCAATGCAATTCCCATTAAACTACCATTAGCATACCTCACAGATCTTGAGAAAACATGCCCCAAATTCATCTGAAACCAGAAGTGTTTCAGAATAGTAGAAGCAATCCTGGGCAACAAAGACAAGTCTGATGGACTCACAATCCCTGACCTGAAATTATACTACAAAGCTACTGTAATAAAATCAACCTGGTACTGGCTAAAAAACAGACCAGAGGATCAATGTAACAGACTGGAAGAAACAGACATAATCACAAACACACTCAGCCACCTAATCTTTTACAAAGGGGCCAAACAAACTCACTGGAAGAAAGATAGCATTTTTACTAAATGGTACTAGAAAAATTGACTTGCCACCTGCCAAAGACTGAAAATAAGCCCAAGTCTATCACCATACACCAAACTCACGTCAAAATGGATCACAGATCTCAATATTAAAACAGAAACACTAAATCTATTGGAAGAGAAAGTAGGTAAAAACCTTGAAGACATAGGGTTAGGCAGAGAGTTCATGAACAAAAACCAAATCACAAGGGAAATACTTTAAAGAATCAACAACTGGGATCTCACCCTACTGAAAAGTTTCTGCACATCTGAAGAAATCACCAGCAGAGTAAAAGGAAAACCCACAAATTGGGAAAAAATTTTAGTGGACTGTCCCTCAGACAAAGGTCTTCTATCTAGAACATATAAAGAATTAAAATAAATTTAAAAAAGAATTTAAAAACATCAGCCCCCAAATTCAATGACCCAATCCAAAAATGGGCATTTGAGATGAATACACACTTCTCAGATAAAGAAATACAAATGGCAAATAAATACATGAGAAAATGTTCAACATCATTAGTCATTCGAGAAATGCAAATTAAAACAACATTGAGATTCCACCTTACACCAGTAAGAATGGCTATCATTAAGAAATTAGCCAATAGCAAATGCTGGAGAGGCTGTAGAGAAATAGGAACTCTTTTCCACTGCTGGTGGGAATGCAGACTGGTGAAACCACTGTGGGAATCAGTTTGGAGATTCCTCAGAAAACTAGGTCTGGAGGTCCCATTCAACCCAGCTATTCCCCTTCTGGGTATTTTCCCAGAAGATCTGAAAACATCACATCACAGCGATATGTGTGCACCCATGTTCATAGCAGTGCAATTTGTAATTGCTAAATTGTGGAAGCAACCCAAATGTCCATTCACTGAGGAATGGATAAAAAATTGTGATACTTTTATATAATAGAATATTACTCAGCTATAAAGAAAGATAAACTCGAGGCTTTTACAGGTAAATGGTCATAACTAGAGACCATACTCATAAGTGAAATAAACCAGATCTCCATGTGTAAGCAATGTTTTGTCTCACTACACTAAAAACCTGAAAGAGTGAATAAAAATTAAGAGGTATGACAGATATTGTGAAACGAAAGGAAAATGCTCAAAAGTAAAGAGCAACTGGGGCGAGGGAAAAAAGGAAAGAAGAAATTATGTATGTATGTATATACAGGATAGCTAACACAGTTGTACTACTGACTTCTATTGCTTTACTGAGTGAAAGAGTTAATGATTAATTATTTGATCAATCTTGCATGTCCCTATTTGTTTTCCTGAGAAACCACTTTGAAGATATCACTACGTAATACAACAACCATCATTAATTTCCTACCACTTTATCTGTAACTCTGTATTGCTTGTATTGTTCTTATGCTATTTTGTAAATGGATGTCAGTTTGTTAATATGTTTTTCTTCTTTCATTTTTTAAATAAATTGAAGAAAATTGCCTGATCCAAATGTTTCCCTCTCTGTCCACAATCTCTACTTTACTTCTCTGCATAGAAATTGTTACTGGCCAAGGTATTTCCTAATTTACTTATTTATTGTGTGCATCCTCTCCCTACAATATAAACTTTGGTAATTCAGAAGTTTGTACCTGTTTCAATTGGTGAGTGAAGGACAAAGAGAGTTAATAATGATTAAGAGCATGAGGTGTTACTGCTATTGTTCTCCAAGTGATGTATATATCCCAATAATGCTATGATCTATTATTATCTTTATTTTACAACTATGAAAACTAGAGCTGTAGAGAGAATGTGAGTTTATTGTCAGGCAGCTATGACCATTTTACTACTGATTTGGTGGTATAAGATCTTACATAACCATACATTAAAAACCTTGAGCATATGTATACTAGTTTGCAAGGGCAGTTATAATAATGTACTATAGACTTGGTGGTTTAAACAATAGAAAATTATTCTGTTATAATTCTAGAAGTCCACAGTCAAATCATTGACAGGGTTGATTCTTTCTGATGAGTGTAAGATAGAGTCAGTTTCATGTCTCTTTCCTTTTCATCACTCATAGCATTTCCTGACTTCCAGAAGCATCACACTGTTCTCTACCTTCCTCTTCACCAAATTTTCCATGTGTGGGTATCTGTGTCCAAGTTTTCTGCACTTTAAGGGCATCAGTCATATTGGAGTAGGGCCCACCCTTTACCGTGTAACATAATCTTAAATAACCACATCTGCAACAATATTATTTTCTAATAATCTCACACTCTGGCACTCTGAAGAAATGGAGACTATAACTTCAATATGTGAATTTTTTTTGGAAGGGAGACATAATTTAACTCAGAACATTACTCAAAGACTATAGAGGGTGAAAAAGGGCTCAGATTTAGAGGGGAGTATAAAGAAGGACCAAATCGGTGAAGTTTTTAATTTTTACAGGTTTATCTGTGAGAGAGTACTACTAAAAAATAGTCAACAGACAGATGGAAAATTGGAGCAATTTGAATAAAAGACAAGATGAATTCCTATGGTGTTGTTATTATATTAGATAATAAACCATAATTATTATGAAAGAAAATACATAAAAGCCAGTGACAAAAATTGCTGTCATAAAAAAAATCAATGCAAAGTGCATTAAGGATTTAAGCATAAGATTTAAAACATAAAACTCCTGAAAGAAAATATAGGGGAAAAGCTGTGTAACGTTGCTATAAGCTATGATTTTTAGATTTGATACAGCACAAACAACAAAAGCAAAAAATAAGCAGATGTGTTAAAAAGTTTCTGCCTAGCTACAGGAAACAACAAAATGAAAGGCAGCCTAAAGAAAAGAAGAAAATATTTATGAACCAAATGTCTGAAAAAAATATCTAAAATATATAAGAAACTAAAGAGACAAAACGACAAATAGTTCCATTAAAAATAGACAAAGGACCTGAAAAGACATGCCTGTAAAGATTTATAAATAACCAACAGGTCTATGAAAAGGTGCTCACCACCATTAATCATCCTGGAATAGGAATCAAAACTACAGTGATAGATGACTTCACACTTGGTAGGATGGCTATAGGAAAAACACCCCAAGTACTGACAATTACGTATTTCAACTTATTTGTATATGATTAGTTTCTACTTAAACAACTATTTTTGCCTGTTTTGTGCTTATTTTGTTTCTCTTATTTTTTGTAATTATGCTTCCCCCTTTATAAAAAAACCCTTCACAGTGACATATGTTCACTGGCCTTTATGTTGGTATAATATAATTATGAGTTGTTTTAGATATATTTTTGTTGTTTTCTTTTTGTGTTCATGGCTTCTTTCAGTGTTGCTCAGGCAGGCAAAGAAAATGTCAGTGGGACTAACCTTTACTGCTAGACTCATAATTATGTTCCTGTCCCATTTTTAATTTCTTTTCTCTTGGCTTCCATTATTGAGAACTCTGTGCCCAGTACCTCCAGGGTTTCTGGGAGCATGTTATTGTCCACTTACCCTGAAGCCTCTGCATCCTCATAAGGTATCTTAAGTCACATCTCCTTTTGTGTTAGTTCATCTGTCAGTATAAGCCCCAAAGCATTCCTTCTTGCTGGAATATTTTGTTGGTTATCTTTATCTATCTCTTCATAGTTGTAGGTAGATTTCTAGCTCCAAATTTTATATTTTAGTTTCCATTCAACGTCAGAGGGAAGAGTGTTTTTGGAATTGTAAACAAGGGTTTTCTCAGTCATCATCTGTAACAAGAACCCCCAAATCTCAATCCTGGCTCTAAAACTCTTTTGTTTGCCAAGGTCGTGTATCAGTTTTTTTCCTGAACATCTCTCACAGTACTCTACCCGCCTAACTTAGTATTCCTTAAGCGAGATTTTCTTCCTTTGGTCAAACCTCCCATACTTTCTTTATGAGGTAGACAGTGACAATATCCTCCCAGCAGTTGCTGAGATCAGAGCATGCAATGTGATCTTTGTTATCTTTCCTGCATTTATCACACCCACACCACTCAACAAATCCGTTCAATTTCACCTCCTAAATGACTCTGAGCTATGTCTGCTGCTCTGTACCAACTCTGACCCAGGTCACAAAAACATCCTGAGCATCCTGATGCATACATCTTTTTAAAATTAACTTTTTAAAATTAACTTTATTCCCTTCTCTGCTTCATATTCCTACTCATTTATACCCCTTTGCTTTATCATTCTCATTTCAAACTTTGTTTTCACTCTGCCGTATTATCTGATCAATTATAAATTATTGCATTTAATTCCTTTTGGAATAAAAAATGTATAAATAAACATAGAAATAAAATATTTGCCATGTTGAAGCACTTGCACAATCTAGAGGCTATCCTATGTGCACGGCTGGTATTAGTGTCAAAGATGATATGTTATATATGTTTTCAAATAAAATTATTTTAAAAAATAAAACAACTTAATTAAATCAAAAATTTGCATACAGCATAGTACACGAACTTAAAATGCAAGACTCAAGAGATCTTAGCACTTTTATAAAACTGTACAACCAAGACCATAATCAAACCCAGGTCACCGTTGCTTTTCCAAATCAAAGCAATCTACCTACTGTGCATCATCTCCCAGTCCCTGCCCTCAAATCCTGGCAACCACTGAGCCACTCACCATTCTCACAGATTTTCATTCTGGGAATCAATTTTTTTTTTTTTTTTTTTTCAAAATAGACCATGCTCATAACAACAACAAAGACCTTCACATATTCAAAGAAATGCAAATCCTGCAAAGTGAGCTCCCACACCATATGCTATAGTTTGTGTCTGGATGTCCCCCCAAAACCTCTTGTGGTCATGCAAGTGGGCTTTTCACAGCAGCTGAATGTAGAACTTGTGGTTGGCTCATTGTGTTGGGATTGGTGGTCTGAGCGCTGCATCAGACCTGGGCGAGTAGCCTGCATAAGATATGAGGGAGGAAAAGAGGCTTGCTTTCCCCTTTTGCTCTTGTTGCTTTTGCTGTCTTTCCCTGACATGAACTGTTGCCCTTGTGCCATGCCACCCTGTAAGGGGCCAGCTGATTATGAACTGAAACCTCTACAAACTGTGAGCTAGACAAACCTTTCCCTCTTCAACTTTGGGTGTTGGGTGTTTTCTCTCAGCAATAAGACAAAAATAGCAAACACACCATATTAGAGTGAAACCAAAGCCTAACAATGGAAAATACACCTAGAATACAATCACCATTTTGCTTTCTCATTTCTCTCTCTTCTTTCCTACCTATCTTTTGGAAATGAAGGTTAAAAATAGTCTTTTATTCTTCTCAAAATGGACACAAATATCAGAGGATTCTTTCGAATGTATAGAATGTCCCTTTGCACGGATGTATACTGGATTGATAGATGCATTGTCACAGTTAGTAAGAAGAGTATTTAACCCAGCATCTGAAGATTCACCCAAACCAAAGACTTCGCAGGTTGAGGGATGTCGTTTTCTTTCTGTTTTCTGACTGATGCAAATTCTCCCTCATCATGCTGTCTCCACACTGTCTCCATGATTTCTCTTAATATCAAAACAACAAAAACCTGATGTGGCCACCTGTTTTTCCTCTGTACGTTCTGTTGAGCGTGTGAACAGGTGCCAGCTTCAGAATGTCATAAATATACCTCATAACTGAGACAGCAAGCACATTTAGTGGCCTGTTATACCTTAGACTTCTCAAGAGAGGAAGTCTTTCTCCCAGAGAAAATTTCAAGCTTGAGAATCAGTATTAATTACTATTATATTGACAGATATTTTAAAATTAACACCAGGTTTTAATATTTTTTTGGCCTATTATACTGTTTTCTCTAAAGATAATAAAATTATGTTGATTTATTACCCTGAAAGCTTTCTATTCTGTCCATGATTTAAAAAAAGGTGATGCTCTTTGAAAAGAATAGCCCATTACATATGTAAACCTAGTAAGTAGGTCAAGGACACTTGTGTATAATCATTGGCAAGTAGTAACTGGAGTTGGGTAGAGAAAATTTGTTTTATTATTTACATATTTAAGTAGTTCTCGATTAACATGAAATGTAATAACTGATATGAAATAAAATAAATCTCATTGCATAGAGATTTTAAAGTGTCAGTAAACAAATAGTTTAATTGGAGGTGTTTGCCAATATTATTTCTAAACAAATTACTTCCCCAAAATATTTGTTGTTATTATAGAATAATTTATTCTTCAGTGACTTATTTTATTTGTTTTAGGGCAAAGAGAACTTTGTGACCTGTGATATACAATTTTTAATTATTATGTTGAATGATAGGAATGGAAGACATAAACAAAATATCTATTTTAGCCATGAGTCAATACCTTCATAACTCATTGTTAAAACGTTACCGGATGAGATATTTTACAAAAAAAAAAAAAAGAGAAAAACCTGCTTTAATAGGTCACATGAAAACATGCTAGCAGTTCAAAAGAAACAATCCATTTAAATGAGCCACTGATTTGCTATTGCAGCTAAGAAGATTCACAACACGATGAGCTCATTTATCGCCCACCAGGGGAAGCAAAAGGAGGAGCGTTCAGAGTCTGATTGAAGAAAGTGGAGTGAAACTTGCGCTCTGCGCATCACACAACTCTATGACGGCTCCCAGCAGAGCTCAGCAAACCGGAAGATGATTTTGACATTTGCGAATGAGTGCTCCTAGGAGGGTCTCTATCTTCTTCAGAGATACAGGTGAAGAAAAGAAGACTCACAGCTCTTTTGTTTTCCTTCTTTTCTGTGTAATTAAATTTATTGGTACATTTTAGACATACATAATGATTGCATTCATCATAGAGAATTTGTATCTGTTCTTGATATATTTTGATTTCTCTATTTTTCCCAATCCCCTCTAACATGCACCACATTTATTTTTTCTCCTTAGGGCTCTGCATTTTGACTTTTCAAATATTAGTACATGTTTGCACTACATAATGATTGAGTTCATTGTGGTACACTTGTACGTGTGTATAACACATCTTCGTCCGTTTTATTCTAGTCCTCCCCTCCTTTCTGCCTCCTTCCATCTCTAGAGCCCCTTCCTATGTGCAAAAGCTCTGTCTCCCTGTTTTCTATGGTCTATCTCTAATCTTTCTTTTTAAATTATTAGTACTTTTGGTTTAGCACATAAGTGAAGCCATGTGATATTTATGCTTGTGTGTCTTGTGTGATTTATTTCACTTAACATTATGGTCTCAAGGTGTATCCATTTCCCTATAAATGATTCAAATTTTTATTTCTTTAAGGCAGAGTATGTGCTGCCTGTGTATAAATACTACATTTTCTTTATCCATCCACGTGTTGATAGATATATTGACCACTTCTAAGATTTAGCTAATATGAGTCATGCTGTTATAAACTTGGGTGCTGCCTATGTCAGTATGATGTCCCTAACTTGAGAATATACCAGAAAGGAAGTAGCTGGGTTAAATGGAATGAGATTCCTCAAAAAACTGAAACTAGAAACTCCACTGGTCATTTTGTAGCAGTAATTTTCTTTTCTTTTCTTTTTTGGTACCGGGAATCAAACTCAGGACCTTGCACTTGCCAGGCAGACACTTGTGCTGCTGAGCTATATCCCCAGCTCATTTCATTTTTAAAATTAAATTTATTGCTATAATTTAGATATACAGAATGATCACATTCATGGTAGGAAATCTATACCTGTACGTGATGTATCCTGACTCTTCTTCTTTTCCAGTCACCTTCCCTCCCTTCAGTCTGTCCTCTCTTTTTTATTTGCAAAAGCTTTGTTTCCATTTTATCTTAATTTTCTCATTCTTTCCCCTTCTTTCTTTTCCTCCCCACCCCAGTCCCCTTTTCCTTTTGAACAATTTCTTCCTATTTCAAAGTATCTATTATTCATTTTGGTCCTTATTCACATTTTCACTTTCTTACACCAGAGCGACAATGCAATATTTACATATGTATGTCCAATTTATTTCACTTTAGAGTATGGTCTCAAGGCAGATCCATTTACCTTGTACTGTCTCAGGCTTGTCCTTCTTTATGGCTGAAAAGTACTCCAATGTAGAAAAAAGCCACATCTTCTTTATACCTTCACTGGTTGATGAGCATTTGGGCTGTTTTAAAGATCAAGCTATTACAAACTGTCCTGCTCTAAACATGGGTGTGCGTATATTGTTGTGGTATGACGTTTTCAGTTCTTTTGGGAAGTTATCAAGAAGGGATCGCCCATCTAGTTGAGCAAGATGTAGCCTCTAGTTTTAGTTTTCTGAAGAATCTCCACACCGATTTCCACAGTGGTTGTACCAGTCTACAAGCCCACCAACAATGGAGAGGGGTTCTTTTTTTTTCCCACAGACCTGCCAGCATTTGTTATTTGTTAGTTTCTTGATGGTAGCCATTGTTTCTAGAGCAAGCTGGAATCTTAATATTGTTTTAATTTACATGTCTAGTGATGATGAACATTTAAAAAATATATTTATTTGCTATTTGTATTTCTTCATCTGAGAAATATGTATTCATCTCAGATGGCTACTTTTGGATTGTGTCTTTAAATTTGGGAGGTTTGATTTTTTACTTCCTTGTATGTATTAGATACTAGTCCTTTGAGGAGCAACTGGCAAGTTTTTTTCCCACTCTGTGAGTTATCTCTTCACTCTGCTGGTGATTTTTTTGCTTTTTAGTGAGATCCCAGTTTTTGATTCTTTCGAATATTTCTCATACTGTACAATCAGAATTTTGTTCATGAAATCTTTGCTTACGCCAATGTCTTTAGTGCTTCTATTTTAATATTTAGATCTTTGATCTATTTTGATTTTAGTTTAGTGCGTGATAAGAGACATGGGACTAGTTTTAGTTTTCAGCATCTGGAAAGACAGTTTTTCCAGCAATGCTTACTAAGGAGGTTATCTTTCTTCCAGTGAATGTGTTTGGCCTTTTTGTCAAAGATAAGGTGACTCAATGTATTTGGAATTGTTTCTGCATCTTCTAATCTGTCCTATTGATTCTTGGGTCTGGTTTTTGTTGCCAGTACCAAGCTATAGCTCTGTAGTACAATTTCCTATCAGGGATTGTGATGCCCCTGACTTACTTGCCTTTGTTGCCCAGAATTTTTTTTTGCAATTTTAGGTCTTTTCCTGTTCTAAATACATTTTAAGGCTGTTTTCTCTAATTATGTGAGGTATGCTATTAGTATTTTGATCAGGATTTCAGTAAATCTGTATAACAATTTTGGGAGTATTCCCATTTTCATTGTATTGGTTTTTTTACCTGAAAGCAAGGGATATCTTTCCATTTTCTGATATCCTCTTCTATCTCTTTTTTTCAGAGCACTGTAGTTTTCCATGTAAAGATCTTTTATTTTCTTTGTTAGATTGATTCATAAGTATTTTTTTTTTTTTTTGTATTCTATTGTGAAAGGTGTGGTTTCCCTAATTTTTCTCTCAGTGAGTTTGTTATTCATGTAGAAGAATGCCATTGATTTTTGAGTGCTGAGTTTGTATCCAGCAACACTGCTGATTTTGTTATTAAATCTAGAAATCTTTGGTGGAGTTTTGGGGGTCTTTTATGTAAAGTATCATGTCAACTGCCAAAATGACAAATTACCTTCTTTCTTTCCTATCTTTATTCCTTTTATTTTCTTCTCTAGTCTAATTGTACTGTCTAGTGTTTCCAGAATGATATTGAACAGAGTAGTGATAGTGGACATCCTTTTCTTGTCCTTATTTTAGAGTGAAATATTTCAGCTTTTGACATTTAGTATGATGTTGGCTGTTGGTTTATCATAAGTGGTTTTTATCAGATTGAGACAAAGGCTACTCCAATGTTCTGTAGAGTTCTTATCATGAATGGGTGTTGGAACATATCAGATAGTTTTTCTGAATCTTTTGAGAAGATCATGTTATTTTTGTCTTTGACTGTTGATACGGTGTATTACATTTATTGATTTGTGAATATTGAACCATCTCTGCATCCTTGGGATGAATTCTACTTGGTCATGGTGTATAATTTTCTTGATAATTTTTTACATTTTGTTTGCCAGTACCTTACTGAGGATTTTTGCATCCATGATCATTACAGAAATTTGGTCTGTATCTCTCTTTTATGGTTGGACCCTTCTCTGATTTTAGTATCAGGGTAATTCTTGCTTCCAATAATGAATTCAGGAGTACTTAATCCTTTTCAATATCATTAAAGAATTTGAGGAGTAGTGGCATTAGGTTTTCTCTAAATTTCTTGTAGAATTCAGCAGTGAATCTATCAGGACCTAGGTTGTTTTTGTTAAGTTTTAAATCACATCTTCAATTTCACTGACTGATATTAGATAATTTAGAGTTTTTATATCTCTTGTTGCACTTTTGATAATTAATAGGTACCTAGAACTCTGTCCATTTCTTCTGTTTTTGCATCTTATTAGAATAAAGGTTCTTGAAGTAGGTATTGATAATCTTCTGGATTGCTTGCTGCAAGACCCATTGTGATTTCACCTTTTCATTCCTAATTGCATGAATTTTTTTGAATCTTTTATTTTTTAATAAGGTTGGCTAAGATTTGTCAATTTTATTTAAACTTCCAAAGAGCCAACTCTTTCATTCATTGATTCCTTGTACTGATTTCCTAATCTCCATTGCATTAATTTCTGCTGTGATATTTATAATTTCCTCCCTCACATGAACTTTGGGCTTGATTTGCACTTCATTTTGAGATTAAAGAAGTTTGAGATTAGACATTAGGTTGTTTATTTTAGTTTGCTCTTTTTATCCAGATGTAAGCATTGACCACTATGAATTTCCCTCGTAGGAGTACTTTCATTGTGTTACATAACTTCTGGTATGTTGTATTGACATTATTGTTTAATTGTAGAAAATGTCTAAGTTTTTCTTAATTTAATCTGTGACCTATTGGGTGTTCAGGAGGATGTTATTTAATTTGCATGTGTTTGTGTAGTTTTCATGGTTTCTTTTGACATTGATTTCCAATTTCATTGCACTATGATCTGATAATATGTATTGATGAATTTGCAGTCCTCTGCATTTACTTATGCATGCTGTGTGAGCTAGTATGTGGTCTATTTTGGGGAATGTTACATGTGCAGCTGAGAAGAATGTGTATTCTGATGTGTAATAGAACACTCTGTAGATATCTACTAAGTCCAATGGTACATAGGTTTGGATCAGTTTGACATTTCTTTATTGATTTTCTATCTAGTCTATCTGTCTATTTGTGACAGTTGTGTTGAACTTCCCAATTATAATTGTGTTAATGCTTATTTAATTTTTCATGTCCATTAATACTTGTTTTATATTTTTGAGTAAGCCTGTACTTGGTGCATATATATTTAAGATTGTTTTGTCTTCTTCTTGGAGTGTTCCCTTAAGAAGAATGTATTGACCTTCTTTGTTTTTTTTTTGATGGGTCTTGGCTTGAAGTTCACTTTGTCTGCAAATAGAATGGTTTCCCATGCTTTTTTCTGGGTTCCTTTTTTCTGGATTTCTATTGTATTGTTAGATCTTGTTTCTTGATCCATTCTACCAACCTGTTTCTTTTGATTGGTGAATTGACATCATTTACATTGATGATTATAACTGATATGTATTGGGTTATCCTTGTCATTTTATTTTCCTATTGCTGGTTCCCTGGCTTTTCCCTCTGTTTAACTGCTTGCTTGCCTGTGTAATCTTTCTACCGGCGTGTTTAGTATTATAGTCTTCTTTATCTCTTTCTAAAATATCCTGTAGAATATTTTGGAGAGCTGGTTTCATGGTCATGAGTTTGTTCAGTTGTTCTTTGCCACGGAAGTATCTTATTTCTCCATTGATTTTGAAAGATAGTTTTGCAGGGTACATCAACCTGTGTTGGGTATTGTTTTCTTTCAGGACTTGAAATACTTCACTGTAAGCTTTCCTTGATGTATGTGTTTGTGTGAAGAAGTCTACTGTGATTTTGATGGGCTTTGCTTTCTAAGTGATTTGTTTCTTTTCTCTAATAGTTCTTAATATTCTGTTCTCATGATGAATTTCTGGAATCTTATATGCCTTGATGTAGATTTATTTTGGTCACGACTAATTGGAGTCATATATGCCTCTGTTACTTGTTTGTCTAATTCTTTTTCCATGCATGAGAAATTTTCTACCATGACTTTTGTGAATAGTTTTTTAATATAATTTGTGCTGTCTCCTGATTTTGTCATTGACTCTGATCAATCTTACCTTTTCCTTCTTTGTGTCATTTTGCAGCTATTGGATTGAGTTTTTATTACCCCTTTTTATTTGAAAGAAATCTTTCTTTTCATGAGCACTGACCACAGTCCTGTCTTTTAATTCTGACATTCTGTTATGACTTTGCTTCAATCACCTTGTATACTTTCAGTGGAATTTTTAATCCCCTAGATATCTGTTTGAATCTGTCTCATGGATTCCATGTCTTTCTTACAGACATTTATAATTTCCATCATTTTCTTAAGTTCTTCTTTTTTTATCTGTGTCTACTTTAGAATCACTGAGCAAGCCCTTTGTTTTGATTATTATCTCTCTTTTTTTACCTGAGTTTACTTCTGATCTGATTTCTTTATAACCTCATTTATATTTTTATTTTGTAATTTTCCTGCTACCATTCCAGAAAATTCAGGTGAGTACCTTTTGATTTCCTTTATCTCATTGTCCCCTGGACTTGTCCTGAGTGGGCTGGAGGTCTGGGGTTGCATTGTTGTTGTGCATTTTTTGTTTTATATTTTTAAAATTTTAATTTGTTTCCTGTGTTGGTACTTATAAATTGCTGTGGTAGGTAGCTTTATCACTAGTGTCATGGTTTCCTTAGGAAATGTCTATTCATCAGAGGTGTCCTCTAGCTGTAACTGACTCTTGGCCTGTGTTTCTATCCCTAGATCCTACTTTCCCAATTTATTAGGGACAAAAAATTGCTATTTAGTTCAGCACCCAGTCCTTTGGTCCTGGACTATGGTGATGATTATGACCCCAATAACCACAGTGTTGTCATACAAGGGAGGACAATTGATTACAAAAGGTAAGACACCCTCACTAAAGTAGTACAATTAGCAATAACAATGGCATCAAGAATAGTCAAGCAGTTAACAAACTGTAGTAACTATTAATTTGGTACCTTAACCACAGAAGCAATATCTACATTAATTTAACAAAATCCAATATAAACCAAAAACTTGTATGGTGTTTTTCCTTAGTAGAATAATTTTACTCTGTGTGTGTCTGGGGAGGATTTAAGAGGAATAAGGGAAAAAGAGAGAGATAAAGGAGAAGAAGAATAGTTTAAGGAAGGTTGAAAGACAAAAGATGATCACCCAAGCTTTGCAAAACTGGAGAAGAGGACAGAAGGGAAAGAATGAAGGAAGAAACAAAAGAATACTGAAGTGAACCAGAAAGACTAAACATAATGTTCACTCACAAGAAAATACCAAAAAATCAAGAAATACATTTGAGGAAAGAGAGAAAAAAACAGCCACACAATAAAAGAAAAACCTTAAACAACCAAAAAAAGAAAAGAAACAATAGAATTCCTCTGCTGCCCTCAGTTTTGTGGTAATGTCCATGTCAGAGTCCAAATCTGTGCTGGATAACTTATTTTTAAAATAATCATGCAAATGCTTAGTACCTTCCAGTATACTGTGAAAGCAGGACTTTGATTTACTTAGAACTCGCAGTGGCTTCCATAAGTGGGTGTAAATTTTCAAATATGTTTAGAGAGAAGAAGACTATGGAAAGAAATAATGCTTTAAATATAAGGAGGACTGATACATAAATAAGGTAATTACCTTGTGCCAGAGGAGAAGTAAAATTTGTGGTTAAGAGTTAGGGGTAGCATTCACTTCTTTTAAGAAAGGACTTTCTAAGATGAGTTGGAAAATGGTAAAATGAATTGTTTTATGAGCTGATGAGATTCCTGCCACTAATGTATTTAAAATATAAGTTGAAAACAGCCCCCTCCAAAAATGTTTTAAAGACAATCAGTTATTGGATGGAAGATTTTATTGTCTGACTTAAAACATTTCTTCCAAAGTCAGCATTTCATGCTTCTAATTATTGATTTAGACCAACTTTCCATTTTTTTTCCCTTGAACACTAAAAGTGGCACATTAGCATTCACCAAGGTATCCAAGGCACATGGGAGTTGAGTACAGAAGTCTTCAATGCTCAGAGAGAAAAGTGGATGCTCCCTAGATTCCTGCAAGTTCCTAGTGACGTTGGAGAAGATGGGATAAAGAAGAGGCACCATCAGAATAGCATTGTCCTCCTGTAGCTGTGCAGTGGTTCACACTACTTATCTCAGGAATAGTGGAATTACTTACGTGCTGCTAAATGAGCCAATCACAGATAGCTTCTTCGGGGAGAAGAACTTTAAAAAAGAAAGAGGGTGGTGGCCTGCAGGAAAAGAGAGATTTCCTTGTTGCAAAAATCAGCTCCTAAATAATTTACTGCTCATGTAATTATCGTATGGGGTGTAGATCATTATCCTTCCCATGTTGCCCTTCCATATAATGTTTTGATTCAAAATTCCTCATGAAGGTAACTATTTAAAATAAATTCTGATGAAACTCCTATCTGATGGCGGTAAAATAAATTAAAATTTGATCATTCATAGACTGATTCCAGTACATTGATTGACTTAATTCTGTGGGCCAGGTTACATTAGGTATATTGGCCAGTCAAGTCTTGCTCTCCTATTTATATTTTATTTTATCTTTGAGCTAAGCACGAAGTCAGAGCAAATTAATTGACCCAGAACACTACTTAAAACAACTGTATTAGGCATGCCAGGATTTCAATAACTACTTAGTCACTTAAGTTCCATACTCTCTCTACCACTGGAGGGCCTTGCTTTGTTTTGTGAAAGGACAAGAGCTATTTGCTGAGACACTGTCTTAGCCAAGTATATGAAGGAGAAGCATACTTGTGAATATGATTGCATATATCAAATAATTTCTGGAGTAGTTTACCCTGTTGTTTAATTTCTTTCCTTTGATATACTTTGATGCCTGTTCAGTTATGTCAATCGGATATTTGTTTTAATTAGGTATGTGTTATCTGTCCACAAGAGGAGGTACTTTACTCACAATAGGATCTGGCTTTTAGTTGATCCATCTGAGTGGCTCTTTTCGTTTTGTTATTTTCCTCCTGACGCACTTGCATTTCTATCTCTTTAACACTGTTTATGGCTCTCTGAAAACACATCAAACTTAAATGGTCCCTGAGGCAGCACTTTTTTTGTTCTGCCTGTTAACTAAGAATGAATGCATTGATTTGGTTGTACTAAGAGAGACGAGCTCAGGAGGAAATAGGAGCACTTCCTCTCACTCTCCAAGATCTTGAACTGTTTATAAGCTGACATGTGTGGTAACAGATAAATTTCACATGTGATTAAGTGCAGAAAGCAAAAGTCATTTTACATCAGAAAATAATAGAGCGCATTAATGAAATGAGGCATGGTGGCATATACTTGTAATCCCAGCACTCTGGAAGGCTGAGGCAGGGGGATCACAAGTTGCAGCCCAGCCCGGGCAACTTAGCCCTTATTATGACCCCTGCAATCATCTCATAACCCTTCTTGTGTATCTCTAACAGCATATCTATGCTTCTAAGTTAGTACACAGAGTTCTGCAGAGGCCACTCTGCTGAAAGGGGTGTGTGCCTGCACACCTGTGTGTGTGCATGAGTGTATCCTTGCAGACATGCTAGGGTGTGTGCCTGAAAGTTCGCATATGTGCAGAGGACTCAGTTACACAGTGCTTAGCAAAATGTTATGTGTATAGAAGTACATAATTGACCCTTTGGGTAGTGAAGTCAACACTTTTGCTGGAACTCATTAGTAATATCTTATAATTAATTGTGTTCTCTTGCAATCTTTGAGGTAAAGACTGTTATTGTTTTCATTTATTGATGAGGAAACTGTATGGAGAGGCTAGAACCTTTCTTAAGGCTAGAACATTTCCACTTATGGATTGTCAGTGTTCTGATACCATAAACCCTACTCTTAATCATGATATCATATTGCTAGCACAGCTGATTTATTTTTTAAATATATACTGAAGACAACCCAGATTGTATTCATGAATTTTACACAGGAAAATGAAATTTAAAATACTTAAAAAACTATGCAACCAATATTTATGTTTTGTTATAGCTCAAATGGATTCTAGTTAGCAATCTAGAAATGCTTTGTACATAAAATTTTAATATGATGTATAAATATTTAAATATGGGATATTAATATAAAATGTAAATACATGGTTTAAAAAGAATAACTAAAAAATTGACACCAAGGAATGGCCTATTATTTTTCCTATATCTTAAGAAATATGAGTAGAGGAAACAGAATAAATATGTCTAAATAAGTAAAATAAATAAATTAAATTACACATCTAAGAAATGCCAAATGAATTGCTCATGTGTGCTCCCCACAAGAGGTCAGTCCTCCAGGGCACTAAAATAGCTGAATGGGCAATACAGGAACTGTTAACAATTATGTTTTTGCTTTCATGTAGATTAAATAGCTTTTCTGGCTTTGCATGTGGATTTGGCTTTTACCTTCTATTTTCTCCTTAATAGACATGGAATTGAATGAGACTTTAGGCTATCACTAACAGAATTATCAATTAATGGGAGTAAATTTCCCTAGCCCGGTAAGAAATTATTCTTTGGGAGAAAACTCTGTAACATGAATATCTAAGATTACAAATTCTTTATCAATGAATCCTAGGTGTAATAAAAGTTTCCTGTAGCATGTTCTCCCTCACAATTTCTTCATTAACCATATTAAATGTGACATTGTTTGAGGTATAGTTTTTTTGAATTGTTTCTTTTAAGTCCAAAAGCAGATTTTTCTCTGTTTATCATGACGTTTTAAATTTTTAACGTTTTTAATATTTGATTAACATAAAGATTAAAATATGACAAAATCTGATGCCAAGGAACACCACTCCCTTTCTTATCTGAAGCAGCATTATGAGCAATATGTGTTTTTTTTTTCTAAGAATGTTCCCTTTGGGTGTTAATTTTCCTGAATTACAGCAATGTTTCTCTACCTCTGAGCCATCTACCATTCATTTGTGAGACTTGCAGTCCACGTTATCATATGCTCAACTTCCTCAGTGCTCAGACATCAGAACCATGATTCTTTGGTAGTAGTTCTGCTTCAGAGAAAAAGAGGACTGTAAGGTCCAAGCTTATGAAGCACATGCATGGTACTATAGCCCCAGGCTCCAGAGATAGTGACATCCAAATTTAGGGCAGTACTCAATCTGATCAGAGTTTGTCTCTCTATGTAAAGTGTAAAACAGAAATAGATCCTTCAGTGGAAGGTCAAGTGAAAAGATGCTAAGCTAGAGAATTTTTACTTACCTAATATGATGCACTGTAATAGCTGGAAGAGAACTATTGCAATTGTAGTTGTTGCATAATTATTGTTATCAGACATTCTGAACAGTCTCAGAGGAAAATGAGGTACAGGTTGGCATTGAAACTCACTGACATTCAGGATTAAATTTTCTAAAACAAGTAAACTATAAAAGGTATAACCTGTCCCTGACAGAATTGTGAATTAAATTTTTGCTTATCTTCTTGTCCCATTAAGCAATGGTTACTATTCACCATTTTTTCTTGCCCACTCTCTACTCTCAGTGTGGCCAACGAGCCACAGTTTGAATGCAAGGAATGCTTCCCTCCAGCTGCCAGGCCTGTTCTACTCAGGTCATTTCTCCTCTCTTTTCATCTGTTTGATGTTTCTCCTTGCTTGTGCCTTATTTTCATGATTGGGCAATGACCATATTCTAAGTTCTATATGGAACATGAGTGAATAACAAGAGTTTACTGTAGTAGAGTTCCCTCAAAAATTAGACACCAAGACAGGGAACACATTCTACATTGTAAAATTTTCCAAAGAATGAATTTCAAGTGGAGAAGCACCCAGTACTATGTCAGTCTAGGTGAGTTCATTTTTAGGGACCCTGGGTCTTTCAGTGATTTTCAAACTTAGATGTTTTTATCCAAGGATCTACATTTTTTTTTGTGTGTGTGTGTCTTTTTGCCTTTCTGAGACAGGGTTTCACTATGCAGTTCAGGCTGGCTTTGAACTCCCTTTGTAGTCCAGACTGGCCTTAAATTTGGAGTGAACCTCCAGTCTCAGCCTCCCCAGTGCTGGGATTACAGCTATGGGCCACCATCCCTGACCAAGAGCTACCTTCTTATGTATAAGGAACTCCCAATCTGTTTGAAAGATGAGGTTAGAAGGAACTGGAGGTAATATGCTTTATTCTGTTTTTCCAGAAGGAAGTAATATTGCTGACATGTCAATGGAAATAACAATGGAGAGAGATTCTCTGGTTTTAGTGCTTTATTCAGGAATAAGAAGAGGTAGAGCAAAGGCAGGTCCAGGAAAGTTGGAGCAAGGTGAACGTTTTTAAGGCAAAAAAGATAAGTGCCTATAATTTGTTTGGCATCAAAGGGAGCCTTGGTTTCAGGGGTTTATCACAGGAGTTGATTTTATCAGTTCCTTAGTTACACAACGAACCAGCCTTGCTGTCCTTGTGATGATGTGGCAAGCTGCAGTTTGGAAAATGCTGGTCAAAAATTTTGGTTATAGGCCTATGTGTGTGCATGAGCCCTTCAGAGAGTGTAATGTTTTTTAACATGGGCACACACTTTCATTTACCTAGAAATGTCTCAAGTCTCTCCTTCGTTATTGCTACGTCATACTCCACTATATAAACAAATACATCTTTATCTGTTCATTGGTTGGTGGGCATTTGGACTATTTCCAAGATTTAGCTATTACAAACTGTGCTGCTATAAACATGGGTGTGTAGATATTGCTGTGGTATGATGCTTTTAATTCTTTCAGAAAGATACCAAGTAGGGGAATAGCTGGGTTAAATGGGACCTCTAATCCTAGTTTACTGAGGAATCTCCAGACTGATTTCCACAGTGGTTTCACCAGTCTACACTCCCACCAACAGTGGAAAAGTGTTCCTTTTTCCCCACAGCTGCACTGGCATTTGTTGTTGGTTGATTTCCTGATAATAGCCATTCTTTCTGGGGTGAAATGGAATCTCAGGGTTGTTTTAATTTGTATCTTTCAGGTGACCAGAGATATTGAATATTTTTTCATATATTTATTTGCTGTTTGTACTTCTTTATCTGACAAGTGTGTATTCCTTTCAGATGCCCACTTTATAGGTAAATGGATGCACCTCGAGACCAGATTCTTTAAGTGAAATAAATCAGACACACATATGTAATATCCATTTTCTCTTTGGTGTAAGAAACTGAAAGTATAAATAAGAACCATGTATAATATTATATCTATTACACATGTAAATGTATAATAGATATTGTGAAATAGGAACAAATAGTTCTAATGGGAAGGAGAACTAGGGAGAGGGAAGAGGAAGGAAAGGAAAAGAAAAAAATGAGAAAAGAAGGATAAAAGGGAAAGAGCTTTTGTAAATGGAGGGAGAAGGGGTTGAAGGGAGAGTAGGGGAATGGAAAAAAACAAGTTATATCATGTACAAGTACAAATTTTCTATGATGAATGTGATCATTATGTATACTTGAATTGTACCAATAAAATTAATTAATTAGCATGGGTATGTGTACAAGAGGGTCTTCTCTTTTTACTTCCTGGCTTCATTTAACTATATTAGGGTTTGACACAAGTGCCTCTCAGTTTTGATTCTGACAACTTTAATCACTAAGAGATTTTTATTTTTACAAGAAGAAATAGAAAATCTATATTCATTTACTCATTCTCAAATTTCTTTCTTTTTTATTCTGTTTCTTTGAAACCATCCTTATGTTATTTGACTTATGAAAATTATTTTTGAACTCTGGACTAAGTACCACTGAATACTGTACAGTTTCCAGTAAATTATACTCATTAGTTATTTATTGAAAGATTGCAATACAATTAAAAGTGGAAAGGCTTCTTCATGGAAAACATTTTTCCTGTTAAACAGAGTATTTCAAGATATTCTTTTGTGTCTGGGTTGGATTTTCCAGTGATTGTATTTTGTAGATTCAATACAAAGTTTACATTCATAAAAGTCAAATGAAAGCTAAAACAGAGTCACACATATGCAGTATTATACATATTTATGTAATTTAAAATATATAATCTTCCGCAGAAATCAAATTTGATAAAAATGTGTTATCCTAAATGGTCCTGTGTGCCCAAATGCCTAAAATGTTTTTCCTGAATATGATAGAAAATTCCTCCCTAAGCCATCAAATCTTTTATATGGTAATATTATCCAGTAGCATACTAAGACTATCAAATTCCTGAGAATTTCATACTCTTTTATTTCCTAAAATAATGTTTTTAAAAATGCACACACAAATTTTTGGGATTTTTATTGTGGTCCCAAAAGAGTACCATATTGTTATGATTACCCAATTCCATTAGTGAACATTTTACTGTTTATAATTCTGTTGGATAAAAATCAAATGAGCAGAAAATTTCCATCCTGTATTTCAATGAAAAACTTTCCCATGTATTAAAATTTATGCTGGAAGCCCTTTTCTTCCTATTTAAATTGTTTGAGTAGTATTAGTGGTATTAGAGCCAGAAAGATGTATCTTGCATGTAGAGTCATATGATGTTTATCTTTTTTACTATAAAGCACCCTATGGGATCATCTCTATAATAACTTGTTGACTTTATAGATTAAAAAAATAGACTCTCAAACAAGTAAATCATCAGATACATGTCAGAAATCCTAATTCCCAGTTCATGGCATACAAAGATTCATTGAAACTTACTGGGGTTATTTAGATAATTGAGAAATAATATTGTGCTTGTAGGAGCTAATAATCAGATAAGGTGTGCCGATGTATAAACTGAAAATTTCAGTACAATAACAGTGGTAACTACAGGATGAAATGTATAAAAGAAGAATAACTCACTCAGTAAGTGCTTCTTTTTTTAAATGGCATTTGTTGAGGGCCCACATACCAGGTGGTAAGTGCCAGTAACTAAAATAGGTGTAATTATGGATTTCAGGACTGTTAGCCTTTCAGGGGACAAATGTTGTTCAGTCACATAAAAATGTACAATAAAAACTGCAATAGGAGATTGAAAGAAAGAATGAGGGTCAAGGGCAAATAACAGCCCTGGTGGGCTTCAGGTTCGTGGTGTTCTGTAATCAATTGGCAGCCCATATAGGTCGAGGGAATCAGGCTCATTGACTGTTAACAGTTATGCTTAAAAATGTAGAAATAACAGATTCTCTTCTACATACTCTGGTTTGCACCGAGAAGGAATTTCATAGGTTTATGATCTCACAGCCAGAAATAACACCCAAGTCTCACCGCTGGGCTACTTTAGCAGATGCTGTGCTCTGCTTTGCCAAAAGCAAGCACAAGCTTTGCCAGCACGGGGAGCTGATGCCAGCGCGAGGCCCCTGCTGCGCAGTCTCCCTCCTGCAGTGGCTCTGGCCTCACCCCTGAAGTGAGTTGGGGGGAGCCTGCTTCACTCCCTGCACAATGAAAGCTTCCTGAACAAAGGCATGAAGCCCCAGAAACTTAACCTCAGGGCTTCTCATGTGTATGTGTCCATTTGCAAATCCTGGGTACTCTCCTGGGTATTTATTTTATTCACATATATTTGTGAAATTAGGAAAAAATAAAGCATCTCAATCTTTTTTTTTTTTTTTTTTTTTTTTTTTTGGTTTTT
>NW_004955436.1:15013311-15016450 GCF_000276665.1 Chinchilla lanigera
TTGGTTTTTCTCCGGTACCGGGAACTGAACTCACGACCTTGCGCTTGCCAGGCAGGCGCTTTTTGCCACTGAGCTAAATCCCCAGCCCCAAGCATCTCAATCTTAACAAGCTAAGACGTTTTTTCACTCCAATTTCCCCTTCATTATACAGGAAAGAACTCTGCTGCTACATGTAAGGAATATCAGTTTCCTAATGCTGGAAGTAACAGAGAGCTGAGCATGGTGGTAGATGTTCAGTTAAAGACCTGGCAGTAGACTGGCAACACTAATACCAATGTTACCACAGACAAATAATAATATAAAAAATGAAAACTAGTGTAAAAATTGAAATAAGGGAATAGCATTTCTTCTATTCTCAGATAATATTTTCCACCCCAAACATAAAACAGAATATACAGGAACTTATAAACTTTTTTTTGTCTTTTTAAGACAGGGTCTCTCTATGCAGTTCAGGCTGGGTTTGAGCTCACTTTGTAGCCCAGCCTGGTCTTGAACTTACAATGATTCTCCTGCCTCAGCCTCCCAAGTGCTGGGATTACAGGTGTGGACCACCACAACTGGTAGGAATTTACAATTAAGAGTGCTCAATAAAGTTGTCAATCAGATCAATAGATAAAATGCAGTAGCATTTCCATTTCATAAAAGTAATAAATGGGAAAATACAATTTTAAAAGAGGAAAAATACCTTGTGTAACTGTTATTTTGCCTAGAAATATATCTGCCAAAGGCATATGCATGGAATTTATGAAAAAGTGTATAATACTTTGTAGAATTCTTTGAAGAACATAAAAGGAAATCTGTGTAAATGGAGAGTTGTACAATTTTTACATATGCTACCGTTTGTTTTTAACTTTTAAGTGATTAATTAAAATGAAATATAGTCACTCAGTTATCCTTCAATGAAAGCCACACCCCAAAAGTTCTGATCATACATGTAAAAAGTCTAAGATTTTTATTTATTTTTAAATATATAAGAAAAACTAAAGACTATACGTCAAAGAAAGTTTCCAACATATAAGAGTAAAACATACATAAACAGAATGATAATTAATATTTTTCTTTTCATTTTAAAAAGTTTAAAAATGTATTTGTGCATGTTTGCAGTACATAATGATTATACTTTTGCCCCTTTGTCAAAGATCAGATGGCTGAATATGCTGATATTGCCTCTGCATCTTCTATTCTGTTCCATTGATTTCCATGTGTCTCTTGTGTCTGTACTATGCTGCCTTTTATCACAATAGTATTGTAACATAATTTGAAATCCAGGATTGTGTCACCTCCTGCTTTGCCACTATTGCCCAGAATTGCTTTTACTAATCTGGATCTCTTCTGGAGTCTGTTAATATGTTAGTAGTTACCATAATTTTTAATCCTCTAAGCACATTTTTGGTGAGTGTTACCCTGAATCACCCATGAAAGATGCTGTTTAAATTACAGCACAAGTTAATGCTTATTTGCCTTTGCATATATGCATAGTGTATCCCTCCCCACTGTGATTTACTCAGATGCCTACTTGTGAATGAAGAGGTGTGTTTATCTGAATGGCCTTCTGGACCTGTGTCCCACATGCAAACCACACTCTGGGCATGGCAAATTCTAAGGCCTTTGCCTCAGTCCCCAAATATGACCACATGAGTTAATTTGGGAATGGTAGGGTGCATTGTGATTGACCCAGCACCCAGTTCTCCACAACCAACCAAAGCACAGTAATGTTGATGACACAAAGACAAAGCATATATTGGCACACAGGAAAAACCAGTTAATAACAAAATCTATGCCACCAATGGCAACAGCAAAGAAATCACTAATAGTTATAATGGAAGACAAAGTGGGTACTGACATGCCAATAAGAATAAATGATTGGAGAGAAACAACATGGTTGAATAGAGGAGGAGCCTCATTCATAGCTACTAAGAGAAATTCAACTAAAATACAGGTAATTGGAAGAAAGAGGAGGGACATACACCCTGAAACTAAAATCAATCTGATATAAGAGACTAATAGATCAATCAAGACATGGATAAAAGACTTAATAAAATGACCAGCCAGCCCACCTGGCAGCCAGTGGATCACTGAATTGGGATGACTGCTCACCATTCTTGAAATCATAAAAGAAGATGGAAAAAAAAAGTATATACTAAAATGGTGTGGCTAAAGCAAGCCATACAAGATTTACTGGGGATATAATGTCCCCTGCCTCTTCTGCCTTCCTCTGAACAGAAGATAGTACAGTCCAGCAGTAAATTCTGCCCCCACAAACTGCTCCCTCCCTGACACTCAGCCAGTGTTCCTTTTTTTCATCTTTTTCTTTCTTTTTTCTTTTTTTCCTGTTCCTTTTGTGCACCAGAGTGCTAACCGGAACCACATAGAAACAAGACGAAAGACTGCAGGAATGCTCATTAAATGGAACAGCTAGCCCCTCCCTATGACCTGTGGTTAGAGAGGTACAAGGAATTAAATGGCCTTGCACCTCTGGACTGTGCAGTCCTGGGCTGCCCCCAAGCCACAGGGGGCCGGGAGCCAAAAGGCACCTCAGAACACTCCCTATCTCTCCAGAGGAAGTTATACACCACAGCAGAGGCAGGTGCCAGTGGCAGAAGAACCTGTAAAGCAAAGAATGGGAAGGTAGCACCCTACCGGAGGAGAGGAGTAAGAATTGGGACGGGGCAGCCTTGGACTGCAACAGCAGGAGCACAGGACCAGACCATATCACAACATCCCACCCCACTCTGCAACAAAAGATCTGAGAGGACAAGGCTTGCCAGTGTAAGAGGAATACAGAAGGCTAAGCAAGGACCAGGAGGAGCCAATGGTGCATGGGAACAACACCCTGTCTCTGTTTGAAAACTGCACAGCAACTAGGAGAGAGATGCCAGCAAGAGAAACAGAGTAAGGAGTGTGAGACCGCTAAGGGACATACAGAAAGTACTGGCTGAAGATTCTGGCCCCAGACCCCTACATCTGAAGGTCAAGATCAGCCTCAAATATAGCACAAACTCTACTGCAGGCTTGGTAGTTATCCAGTGGTTTTGGACTCGGTGGACATCAGAGGATTTTTTTTTTTATTTATTTTTTTGTTTTGTCTTATTCTTTTTTTTTTTTTTTTTTTTTATTCGGCATACGAGATCCTGGTAGG